>NC_056751.1:540906109-541196109 GCF_019279795.1 Protopterus annectens | reverse complement strand
GCACGCCTTTGTAATTCATTAACTGCATTCCACATAGAGTTCTGCTTCATGTCTTTTTGTTGCAAGACTGTTTGACACAGAGAAGCACATTACCAGGCAAGAAAGTAAAAATGTATTACAGGAATACTTTAATTATATATTGAGTATAGTGCTCTAGAACAAAAAATGAAAATCTGTCAAAGGAAACTTTTAAGAAAGAATGTGCAAACTGTCACCTCTCAACTTTATATGCTAACTGCAGGGTTATACAAACTCAGAGAAGTGGTAGATATCAAAGTAAAAATAAAAGCATTTACCTCATGCTTCTTCAAGTTCAGCAAACTGCAGATAAGGGCAGAAAAATGTGACATAGCTAGTGCTGATATACTGAAACATCAGGAGCAGGAAAGAGATGATCTACTTTAATGTTTGAAAATTAGTAGCCAAGTGCTCCGGATTGTACGGAATGCTCCACGTTTAAGATTCACAGAGCTCACTGTTCCACACTAAACAGTGTTGCCTCCAATTTGCAATTTTTGATTGGCTCATATACTGCAATTACAACCAGTCAGCATTGCAGTTTATGAACCAATCAAATAACTGCTCCTATGGCAAAGGGAGCCATTGGCGAAGCACAAAAGTTGGCCAACCGTGTGCCGCTACAGTTTTCACACTACTGCAATACCTTCAAAAAAGATATTGCAGGGTGCTGAGAACATTTACATTTTTGGGATTTGCCAGCAAGGAAAAGGAAAGTTCTTCATTGTGGTCTACTGAGGATTTGTGGATAGACCAGAGGGACGATGAGATGCCAAATGTGAGTTGCTACTACAGCGCATCAAACCAGAGAACAATGACAATACACCAGACCACCTAACAACCTGAGCAAAAAGAACTGTTAGTCCCACTATTTCAAAAGAGATGATATTTGCTTTGCCAGTTGGATTGTCGTGGTTCTGCTGCTGGGCTGCTGACTGATTTTGCTGGGAGCTCTACCCTTTGGTTTGTTTGGATTATATTTTATTGTTTTGATTATTTGTGTTCTACATTTGAGAGAGTCGTGTACTTGTTGTGGAGATGCAGCTGCTTTGTTCAGTTAATTGGGCAGAGCGGAGCGAAGTGTGTACATTGTATGGCGCAGACTGCTAAGACAGATTCAGGATTTGTCTGTAAAGTCAGTATTTGTCTATTTTTTATTTACTTTACATATTTTACCTACGCATTCACCAGTCATTTTATTTATTTTATTTTTATTTCATATTTGTTTACTGGGAAAGTCCAACTGCAAAGAGGTCCCTTTTTCAGTGGAGGCCCGAGGAGAAAAGCTCCATATATAAAAAAAGAGAAGTTTACAATTTATGTTTTTTACGTATCTGCTAGTACAGAAATATGCACATATAAAAAAGAAAGTTTTACAATTTTTTTTTTTTTTTTTACATATCAGATAGCACAGAAAGTGTTGCATAATTACAATGCATTATATACAGAAATGGTAGCATCTTAATTACTTATTAATCAACCATTTTAAACTGAGCATCGTTTACTGAGATTAAGAAATAAAGACTCCAAAGTCCTCTAGTTTGGACCCCAAAGTGGAGTTTTCTGCTGTAGTTTTACAATAGGAATAGTAGCTGATTGAGTGAGTACTTACTGCGTAGACCAGGATATACTTGTAGTCAAGGTAAAAATGTGTAGGATGGTAGATTGTGGACATCTGAGTGAAAGATAAGCTGAGAAGACTAGACAGGACCAGTACATGTGCATAGTCTTGAATTCAACAAGTGTGATTTGAGTGTTTTTTTAAACAGCTGCTTATTTTAAAAAAAAAGGATATTTGCTTTGCCACAAAAATTCTGGGCAGGCTTAAACAAAGCTCCTGCACCCAGGCCAGGCAACCACCCCCACTCCAACAACTTGCAAACAACAGTGCCCTGTAAACATTGCTAACACATTCAATAGTTTCTTCACAGAAACTATACAATCCCTGGCCACACAATTCAAACAAACAACCAGCCCACTCCACTACCCATGCCAGCAGATTACTACAACTACATCAGATCATCTATTTACCTTCGATCCAGTACCCATATCCTCTATAACATCTCTTCTTAAAAAACTAAAACCCACTAAGCTAGCAGCTGACCTTCTCCCAGCTGAGTTTCTGCAAAAAGCAGCTGAGGCCATTTCCTATCCCGTCTCCATAATCATAAACCGTACCTTGTCAGAAGCCTTCATCCCCTCCATATGGAAAATGTCCCACATTACTCCTCTCCATAAAGGTGGTAGCTCACTAGAGCTAACCAACTACAGACCTATAGCTATACTCTCACACCTGGCCAAAATTATGGAAAAGTGTGTCCACAAACAACTGATGGAACACCTCACCAAAAATAAAATTCTAGCCAACTCCCAACATGACTTCAGGCCAAATCACAGTACCACATCAGCCCTACTATCCTTTTCTAATACCATCAATAACTTCAGAAACAATAATAAACTATCATCTGCTCTTTTCTTAGACCTCTCCAAGGCCTTTGAAATGGTGAACCACATTCAACTCCTCCATACATTAAAAAAACTATCAGTCAGCAATTCCACGCTGAAATGGTTCCAGTCCTACCTGTCCAATAGGCAACAGGCTGTTCTATGGCAGGACAAATTATCCACATGCCTACCTGTTACACTTGGAGTTCCCCAAGGATCTATTCTTGGCCCTCTTCTCTTCACCATCTTTGTTAATGACCTGCCCACAATCACCCCCCCATGCCACATGCATTCAATATGCAGATGATTCGACTATCATCAGCACTGCCTCCAACCTGGCAGACCTCACTGCTTCAACCCAAGGCACCTTCAACCTAATAGAAAAATGGTTCTCAAGTCGTCAACTAGTTCTCAACCCCAACAAAACAAAACTACTTACTTTCTCACCCACTAACAAGACTCTTCCCCCCACCTTCTCTATTACATCCTCCAATGGAATCACTATATCACCAGAAGCTCACACAAAGCTATTAGGTGTTACCATTGATAACTCCCTTAAATTTGACACCCATTTCAATCTAACCATCAAAACCGTCAATAAAAAGCTTGGCTCTCTCTAAAGTAAAACACTTTCTCACTCCTCACGCTAAAATTACAATTGCCAGCACACACCTACTATCAACTCTTTTCTATGCCTCCCCCTTTGTACAAACCTAAACAAGACAACCCTTAACAAACTTGCTTCTTGTTACAATCACATAGCTAGATTTGCCACAAATTCCACCTTTAGAACGCACCACTGCACTAACTTGAAGCAACTAGGGTGGTTAGAGTTTTCCAGCCAACTCCATTTCAACCAACTCAAAACGGCTCACCAGATGCTGTATCACCCAGAGAAAACACCAGCTCTGAAAAACATCATTCACCCCTATATTAACCTGCAATCTTTACGCTCCTCCAATAAGATCTTAGCTCAAACTACCAAAGCCAATAATTCTGCTGGGGATTCTCTATTCTCAAACTTTGTAGGTAAAATGTGGAACTCCCTACCAACCATGCTCACCTCAGAACCTTCACTCCTACAATTCAAAAAAAAGCTTAAACCCCATCTCAATACTCTCTGGCAATGTCCCTGTTCCAAACCTGATTAACCACTATCATTTACCCTTCTCTTACCTCACTATCCTTAACCGCTTTTTAACAAGGCGCCTCGCCTTTGTAACTGACCTATGTTTTTTTATATGCTGCTGTTATTTTTTTCCCAAGATGTGATGTATCTTTATATTGTATTTAGAACTCAGCTATCTTCCTTTTTTGCATTAACAATGTTCATATGTATGTTATGTACCTGGAGCTTTTCTCCCCGGGCCTCCACTGAAAATGGACATGTATCCAGTCGGACTCTCCCGGTTAACAAATGTAAAATAAATAAATAAATAAATAAATGCTAGATCAGTGGGCAATGAGTTCCCAAATTTAACTGTATCGGTAGAGTAGAGGTAATGTAATGCTGAGTTGTTATCTTTGGTTACAGCTAGTAATGATTTATTACTTGAGCATAGGGAATGTTTGCTACTATAAGAAAGTACTAGGTTTTGTAGGGCAAGGTTTTATTTTCTGGTTGATTGAATGTGTGTGCAGTAATAAGTTGGTTATATGTTAACAGATTAGGTAGCTTGAGCCAGTTTAATTCTTTGAATGCTAGGAATTGGTGAGATCTATAGTTATGGTCCGTTGTGAATTTGGTGATCTTATTGTAGCAGCTTTCTAATTTTGCGAAGTCAGATTTTTTTGTTAGTGAGGATAGGTGAGGCATAGAGGAATGTTGAGATTAGTTGGGATGTTGCAGTTTTGCCTCTTGTACTTTTGGTTAGATACTGCTTATTTCTGTACAGACTACTGAGTCTTATGAACTTTTTTATTGTGTGGGCTATATGTAGATCAAATTTTAAGGTGGAATTGATCACGACACTTAGTAGTTTGGTCTGGGATACAGGGGTAATGATAGTCTGGTTTGCAGATGTGATGGAAAAGTATGAAGGGGGATCTGAGGCTCTTCCTGAGTAAAAGAGCATAAGTTTGGTCTTACTTGGGTTTAAAAATAGTTGAGCTTCTGAAAGCCATGTTTCTACTTCAGAGAGACTACTTGTGTTAGTAGTTGTATCTGCTGCAGAGTAAATGTACCACATATTAATACTGTGTCATCCACATATTGGATGAGGGAGGCGTGCCCAGTGGCAGTGTACAGTCTATTGGTGAACAGGATGAAAAGTAGTGCACCTAGGATGGAGCCTTGTGGGACTCCCAGGTTGACAGGTAGTTCTGTTGCCATATTACTGCATGTTATCGCCCTGTTAGATATTCTTTGAACCAGGTGATTGTTGAGGGGCTAAGGTCGAGTTCTTAGGGAACTTTTAAAAGTTTGTTGTGGGAGACCATATCGAATTCTTTTGATAGGTCTAGGAAGACAGAGGACATTATATTGCCTTAGCTCCTTTGCTGATTAGTGATATGAGTAAAGGGCAATAGGGCAGAGGAGGTGCTATGGTAAGGCCAAAAACCACACTGGAATTTGGATACAAGGTGGTTATTAAGTAGATAGTTCATGATTTGAGTACGAGTATGAATGCATCTTTCTAGGATTTTAGAAAGTGGAGACAGGATAGCAGTCGGTCTGTCATTGGATAGTTCTGTTGAGCTGTCCCCTTTGTGTAGTGGAACAAAATGGGATATTTTCCAGCTTGCTGGTATTTGTTTTTCAGTGATAGATCTATTTATTGGACTAGATACTGGGTATGAAATTGCATCAGCTGCTAATTTAAGATACTCTGCTGGTAGATTGTCTGCTGCTAGGGTTGTAGGCTGGAGTTTTTTTAGATTTTTTTTATTAAGTTTGTTGAGACAGGTTGGAGGGAGAAAGAGTTGCTGTTAGTGTTATGCGTATGTCTGAAATTTGGTTGCAAGTGTTATTTGCTAGTGCTAATATTAATTCAGTGAAGTGTTTGTTAAATTGTGTTGCTATCGGATTTACCTTGTCTGTGGTTGAAGGGGTTGGAGTGCTGTTGTTTCCAGGATGTAGGACTCTATTAGTTGTCCAAAACTTTTTTGGCTTATTTTGGTGTTTAATTTGAATATTATTGTAAAAATGAATCTTATCCTGTTTAATTTGTTTTTTTGGGGGGGTATATTTCTGAGTTCTTTATATGCTTGCTTTGTTGTCTATGATTTGTCTTTTTGCCAGAGATGCCATGCTTTATCACTTTGTTTTAATAATGATTTAGTTTCTTTGGATAACCATGGGGCATAACTGGCTTTGATGCTAATTGTTCTTAGTGGGGATAATTTGTTTAGGATGTTTAGGAAAGTAGATTTGAAATATTCAGTGGCTTTAACCAGAGGAAGATGTTTTAGAGATGCCCCACTGCAAAGGTTAAGGGCTAATATTAGGTTTGATGGTTGAAGTTCTTTTTATTCCTAATGAGTTGGTAAGTTATCTGTTTAGTTGGATTAGTTTTCCTCCTAAGAAGATAGGTTGGGAGATGATCACTAAGGCTGTCTGGGAGACAGCTAGAATTAAGTGAGAAGGAAGGTGTGTTGGTTAGTATCAAGTGTAGTATACATTCTCTTTGTGATTTATCAATTCTTGTAGGTGTTTGCATAATTTGTGTGAAACCATGGAGGTTAATATGGTTTGTGTTTTTTTTTTTTTTTTTTTTTTGAAGTACATGTAGACGAATCTACATTGGGATTTCCCATAATGATAGTTTCATGGGGTAGAGGTTTTGTGTAACTGAACCTTTCATCTGCCCCTGATTTGACTCCAGTGTTAGATCTGTCCCTTTCAATCCCTTTTAAAACTGGTGACGTTTAGAGAAAAGATAGTAAATTACACTTAATAAATAATGACAAGAATTACAATTATAGACTTCTGTCACTTCAGAAAATGTGTACTAATTCACATTCTCATATTCTGTCAATGTCTCAAGGTAATAGTAGCAATATTTTAAACTTTCCTAATTTCTGGATGTTTCTGATTCTGCTCAGACCTGTCCCTGATTTGCTGAGTTTACAGAATTGCAGCTGGGAGAGGATATGGAGGGGTTGGAAAAGCTGGTGCTAAAGAGCATGTTTTTTATTGAAATAACTGCATTTGAATAATGTCATTTAGTCTTTTTCCAGTAAATATATTGCAGATTTTATTTATTTTATTGGCATTTGCTTACCTGGAAAGTCCAACTGGGTAGTCCAACTAACTGTGAATTGTTTGCTTAAGCATGTGCGGGCTGTCATTTTAACTTTTGAGTTAGGTGCACCTTCTTTTTTAGATGGATACTGATCAGAAATGCCATTCTAGAGTGTCATGCTTATTGTGTAACAAATGTAGGTTGATATTTATGTTCTAGTAACCTTTTGAAGGAATTACAGAGCAGTTAATAATTGCACTTCAGTCTCAATGTTGGCCATGTGGGCTTTGGAGAAAGGCCGCCAGACTAGAGTTGTTTCATGCAGTATTGCGAAGAAAATGTAGATTGAAGCAAACCTGTTCTGTAACTTTTTGAATGAATTAGTCTTGCCAGAAATACTATTCTAATGTTTTGTAATTTCCAGAAAATGGAGATTGCTATAGCATGTGTTCAGTAATTAATTATGATGCAGTCAGTAATGCTTCATACTGAGTATTGCTTAGCAAATGTATTTTAATGCAAAAGCTGTTCTATTTATTGATGTATTAAATTAGTTTTGGGCTTTTGCCATGGAGAAACATGTAGGTTGATACAGACTGTTGTATTCACATTTTAAATGAATTGTGCTCGTCACTAAATGCCATTCTTCAATGTAAAACTTGTCCAGAAAATGTAGTGTAATGCATGCTGGGGTTTATGCCAATTTTATGTTTGGAAAATGTAGGGCTGATGCAAAATCTGTTCTGTAATATTTTTAAATGAATTGTGAGTAAAAGATTGTCCCTGGTTATAGTACTTTGCCTCCCCCTTCAGCAAAGAAGTTGAGATGTGAGATTGTAAGAGTACTTTGCAATGTTTTATACTGATTATATTTTTTATTGCATTGTTCCATTATTTTGCAGTACTTTTTCCAAAACAGAAAACTGAACACTTTCATGTGTGTATCACTGCAGCCATACTTAGCTACCTATATATTTTCTTTATATTTATAACTGCATTTCTGTTGTAGCTTAAGAATGATATTTAGGTTCATAGGTTCATACTAGGCTATCTGCCCTAGGGCATTTATAGGCCTAGCCAGAATGTGTTTGGCTTTCGCCACCCATTTTAAATTTATTTTGCTATGCCCTTTTTCGAGGTTAGTATACTGTGCCTCTGTCTAACAGTGACACAGAAGTGATACCCGGGGTAAACCTACGATCTCCCATCCACTCATCAAGATTCCTCTTGAAGAGAGTCAATGAGGGACTCTGCCTAACCTGGACTGGGATTTTATTCCAGAGTGAAGGGAGCCTCTGGGTTATGAATCTATCCCTCCAGCATGTCCTATTTATTTCAGCGCTGAGGTTCAAGTCTCTCGAGCGTGTAGCTCGATGGGATTTGGATTTTCTGAGGTGCAGCATGTCCATTAATTCAGGGTTGGACATGGCTTTATACGTCAGGCACAGATCGCCTCTGAACAGGCAGTATGCCACTGAGTAGAGCTGGAGTTTCTTTAACTGGGCAGCATATAGCATCTGTTTGAGCCCTTTGATCCTCTTGGTGAGGTACTTTTGGGGTCTTTCCAGTTGCTGCAGGTGTCTGGTAAGGTACATCCCAAAAGGGGCATTGTACTCAATTAAGGGCCTGATGAGGGATGAGTAAAGAGGCACGATGACCTCCCCTGATCTAGATTTGAATCCCTTCATGATTAGGTGGGCTATATAAAATGTTTTTCTAACCACTTTGGCCATGTGGTTGTCAAATGAGAGATTGCTATCAACTTGGGTCCCCAGGTCCCTAATTACTTCTTCTGTACTTAATGGATTACCACCTATGTGGTAATTTGTGGGCACTTTGTTTTTGCCAAAGGGGATGACTATACACTTTTTGGCATTTAGCTTGAGGCCATGGCTCTGGCACCAGTTGTCTGTTTCTATGAGGCCCTTTTGGAGGATGCTTGTGTCGGCTGGAGAGTCGATTATGGCGCCCAGTTTGCAGTCATCTGCGAACTTGTTCAACCACAGTCCTTCCGTGTTGGCCTGTACCTCCGAGAAATATATACCGAACAAGAGAGGTCACAGGACTGAGCCTTGTGGGACACCACTTGTAACTGGTTTGGAGTCTGACATGGCTCCAGCAATTCTAACCATGTGGGTTCTGTCCTTGAGCCAGTTTGCAATCCATCTAGTGACATAGGGGTTTATATTTAAGCTGGTGAGCTTATCTATAATGCCCGAGTGGGGTATTGTATCGAAGGCTTTTGCGAGGTCCAGGTAGGCTGTGTGGACCACCTTCCCCTCATCAATGGCCTTGGTGACTGTTTCAAAGAAATCAACCAGGATTAAGAGGCAGGATCTGCCCTTAACAAAGCCGAACTGGGTAGGATCCAGTGTCTGTAGGTTCCCAATATCTTTATTTATGAGGTCCATGATGATCCTTTCCATAGCTTTGCAGACCAAGCTAGTCAGGCTTATGGGGCGATAGTTTCCAGGATCCATTGAGGCACCACCTTTATGGAGAGGGACCACTGTTGCTTTACATCACTCTTTGGGCACATATATCCTGTAGTAAGGCTGAGATTGAACAGTAGTTTTATGTTTGGGTTTAGCTCTTCTTGGAGTTCATGTAGGACGCAGCCCGGGACACCGTCTGGTCCCATTGATGCTGTGTTTTTTGCTTTGGAGAGGGCAGCTCTTACCTGAGCATCTGAGATGTCAGGGGGGCAGCACTCTGCTGGGATAGATATTTGCCCTTTTGGTGGGGAGGGGGGGGGAGTTTGCGCTGAATCTGTCAGCTAGGATGTTGGCAATGTCTGTGGGTTCAGTGTATTTTGTCATTTTGGACTAATTCTGAGCATATCTGGGAATTACCATCCAGGTTCCTAACATAACTAAAGAATGCCTTGTGATTATCCTTAGTGTCCTGTGCAATTTTTCTCTCGAAGCTGGCCTTAGACAATTTTATGAGTGCCCGTAGTTTTTTGCTAATACTGATTAGTGATGCCTTCCCTTTTTGGGATTTTGCTCTATCATTTAGTAGCTACCTCCTTCTATTGTATAGTTTGTTTATGGCTGGGGTCCACCAGACAGGACGTCTGCCTTTGGAGGATTGGGTCTTGGTTTTATTTGGGATCGCATGATCCATGCATTCCTGAAGGTGTTCATAGAATGCGTTTATAAAGGATTCTGCGGTCTGGGCCATATTTTCCACAGGCCCGGGGGCTTTGAAGGATTCCACCTCGGTTTTGAGGAGTGTGAAATTTGCTTTAGAGAAGTTTTTCACTGTGGTTTTCTGGGCAGGGGGTGTGGTCGGGATGTGAATATCCAGTGAGATTAGTTTATGGTCTGATCTTACCAGTGAGGGATACACTTCTGGTCTGGAGCATAGAGTCCCCATGTTGGTGATGATCAGGTCCAGTATGTTTTCCCCTCTCGTGGGAGTGGTAATAAGTTGTTCCATAGCATTTGAGTTTATAAATTTTAGGAACCTTTGGGCTAGGGTGTTGGAGCTAGAGTAATGCTCCCAGTCTTTGTTTGGGTAGTTGAAGTCGCCCAATATAATGGTGTTTGGAGAGACCTTCATATTTTCCAGTGTTCTCGGAAAGGCCGAGTGGGGTTCTTGGGTTTGGGAGGGTGGTCTGTAGCAGGCTATAAACTGGAAGGCAGTTTTACCCACTGTTAGTTGCACATGGATAGTCTCTGATGCTTCGTGCTTTGCCACCAACCTGGAGGTGTGGGTATCTTTCATGAATATCGATACTCCCCCTCCTTTTGTGGTTCGTCCAAGTTTTGGGGCCGAAAAGCATGGTATGAGGTATAACCTGGTAGTACTGGGGTGCTCTCGGGAGCCCTGAACCAGGTTTCTGTTACAGCATAGATATCGATGTTCTCCATGCTAAGGAGAGTTTCGAGTGCGTGCATCTTGAGGTTTAGACTTCTGGCGTTGAGTAGCATTACTCTTAGTTTCTTATCCCTTGTGATACCTATGGATATGGGTTTGTCTTTTGAGCCTTGCCTAAAAAAGGCACTATGGGGTTAGCAAGAGCCTTTGCCAATATCCAAAAGCCCAGGTGTGACAGGTGCAAGCCGTCCCTAGCGAAGCATCGTGGCTTGTCGAGCATATCATCCCAAGCTGACAGGCATTGGATCCCCTTTGAATGACACCAGTACTTAAGCCAGTTGTTGAAATTGATCATCTTGTTTTCATATTGTGGCATCATTCTTGGTGAGGGTAAGATGCTACTCAAGGTCAGGGTCATACCGGCCTGGGCTACATGCTCAGAGAGCTCCTTTATGTCTCTTTTCATGTAGTCCAGGGAGGTACGTCTCAGGTCATTCACACCAGCATGGACAATGACTGAGTCATATTTGTACTTGCCTTGGAGTGACCTGAGTGCTTGTGTTATGTGGCGAATCCTAGCGCCCGACAGGCTCCTCACCATGACCCTCTCCTTGTTCAGCCTGGTGAGCGGGACGTCAGTGTGCCTGACGATAGAGTCACCTATTACAAGTGTATCAGGTGTGCTGTTTAGTCTAAAGGGCTGTGACTGTTCGGCACACTGGCTTTGTCAGATATGTGTTGCACGTGTTTTGTTTTGGGGTAGCGGTTGCTTGGGTGTCTGCTTTGGAGGTCTCTGCTGCTTAGGCAGATCTTTATTTAGAGCCTCCAAGTATGTTTTTGTGTGATTATGTGTTTGGTTTGCTGTCGTGGTAGGTCTATGTGAGACTGGAATTGTAGTGAGTGTGGTTTCCTTCTCCTCCTGATTGGTTATGCCAGTACTGAGTTGAGAGAGCTTAGCCTCCAGTTTGGCTATATGGTTGCATCTCTCACATGTGTTGGAATTTGTTGGGAGGAGGAGAGGGTTTTCTGTGTACATGAGGCAGTTGTAACATTGCCTCAATATTCCCAGATTCACCAGCTGGACCGGAGAGGAGATTGACAACTGACCTTTGGACATGCTGGAATAGTATTGGGAATTCCTTAATAATTGAAAACAAGGGCCAGTGGGGAGTGAGGGTGTAGTGCTTTTAATTTTTAGTGCTGACTTACATAATTGCTTTAGCGAGCAAGTGCCAGATAACTTAAGTGCAATGTGTTACAGGTAACTTAAATGCAAAAACGACAAACAGTAACTTTCTTTCAAGTGAAACAAGGAAATAAGTACAGCAAGCAATGCAGATATCACTAGTGATCTACAGAAGCACTGAGAAGCCGCGTATTAGGTGGAATTAGCGTTCCAGGGAAATAACAAGCAAACAAACAACAAGCATATAAACAAAGCTAGATTCAGCAGGCCTGGATCTAGTCTATGCTACAGCAAACAAGGTGTACCAATTTCAGTAAGACACAGTTCAAATATTCAGGCACTATAAACCTTTAACCAGAATTTCCCAGCTCAGAAGGGCAGAGTCCAGCCTCTTCTCCCACAAGAGTGCAGACCACGAACCTTCTTAATGTAAAATAACTGGCCTGAAGCCCAAGTGCTTAAACCAGAACTAATACACTTTAGGAATAACAGACACTGGGCTCTCAATCAGCAGTTCCCAACTTAGAAGGATGAAAGCTACCTGTCCTGCCACCACAGTGCATGCCACAAACATTCTTAATGTAAAACAACTGGTCTGAAGCCCAAGTGCTTAATCCAGAAGACTTAGAAAGATAGCTACACTTTAATCAAGTTACTACCAAGCAGTAATAAATACATTTGAATACTTTAGAGAATGCCTGGATTAGTGCTCAAGTTACACAAACAAAGCTAGATCCAGCAGGCCCGAATCCAGTCTATGCCACAGCAAACAAGGCAAACCAACTTCAGTAAGAAGCAGTTCAGATATGCATGCACTATAAGCCTTTAACCAGAATGCCTGGATTAGTGCTCAAGTTACACAAACAAAGCTAGATCCAGCAGGCCCGAATCCAGTCTATGCCACAGCAAACAAGGCACACCAACTTCAGTAAGAAGCAGTTCAGATATGCATGCACTATAAGCTTTTAACCAGAAATTCCCAGCTCAGAAGGGCAGAGTCCAGCCTCTCCTCCCACAAGAGTGCAGACCACAAACCCTCTTAATGTAAAATAACTGGCCTGAAAGCCCAAGTGCTTAAACCAGAATTAATACACTTTTAGAATAACAGACACTGAGCCCTCAATCAGCAGTTCCCAACCTAGAAGGATGTAAGCTACCTGTTCTGCCACTACAGTGCAGACCACAAACCCTCTCAGTGCAAAACAACTGGTCCGAATCCCAAGTGTTTAAACCAAAAGGCTTAGAATGAGTTACACCAAGCAGTAATAAATACAATTGAGTACTTTTAAGATGATGCAAAAGTAAAATAAAGTAATTAGAAACACAAGTACAGTAAAAGCAGATGACTTTTTTTTTTTCTGAGCAAGTGCTGAGATCAAAGAAACAGATTTGAGTGCTGAAACTAGAAAACTGGCTAGTTATAAGAAAAAAAAAACTAAGCTAGAAGGCTTCCCTCCAACACAGAAGGGCTTGGGGGCACAGAAGCCTACAGATAGTCTATACCACTTAACAGGAAAGGCAGGAAACGAGCTTAATTTTTTTTTCTGTTTCCCAAATGCTCTTTGTACACAGTAGGAGTGCCTGAAATCAGAATATGATCTCACTGCACTCAGTTGAGTGAGCAAATGAGATGGGCCCAGAAGGAGTTTCCAAACACAAATTTACAAGAGGGGTGGGCAGTTTCAAGGCCACTAAGATTAACAACAAAACAAAAACAGGGAGGGTGGGTGGGACTAACTGAAGAGCAGAGTCAAAACTTCCAGTTCAGTTAATATTCCTGCAACACACAGTTAAAATCAATTTAAATACTGTATTTTTTGAAAAAAAAAGTGTAGATAAAGGTACTTAAATTCTCTTATACGTCCAGTTGAATACAGCAAGTTCTTAGCCGGCCAAAGCTGAGGTTTTTAAGCAGAAAATATTTTACACTGTACCACTTAAATAGGCAAGGACAGGAAATCAAAGAATGTGGCTACCCCACACCTGTAATTACTAGCAAATAACAAAATTCAGCAAACACTGACTAACTTCCAGTTCAGTTAATATTCCTGCAACACACAGTTAAAATCAATTTAAATACTGTATTTTTTGAAAAAAAAGTGCAGATAAAGGTACTTAAATTCTCTTATACGTCCAGTTGAATACAGCAAGTTCTTAGCCGGCCAAAGCTGAGGATTTAAGCAGAAAATATTTCACACTGTACCACTTAAATAGGCAAGGACAGGAAATCAAAGAATGTGGCTACCCCCACACCTGTAATTACTAGCAAATAACAAAATTCAGCAAACACTGACTAACTTCCAGTTCAGTTAATATTCCTGCAACACACAGTTAAAATCAATTTAAATACTGTATTTTTTGAAAAAAAAGTGCAGATAAAGGTACTTAAATTCTCTTATACGTCCAGTTGAATACAGCAAGTTCTTAGCCGGCCAAAGCAGAGGTTTTAAGCAGAAAATATTTCACACTGTACCACTTAAATAGGCAAGGACAGGAAATCAAAGAATGTGGCTACCCCCACACCTGTAATTACTAGCAAATAACAAAATTCAGCAAACACTGACTAACTTCCAGTTCAGTTAATATTCCTGCAACACACAGTTAAAATCAATTTAAATACTGTATTTTTTTGAAAAAAAAAGTGCAGATAAAGGTACTTAAATTCTCTTATACGTCCAGTTGAATACAGCAAGTTCTTAGCCGGCCAAAGCTGAGGTTTTTAAGCAGAAAATATTTTAGATGTTAAAGTAGGATAGTAGGATTTCTTTTTTTACAAATGTCCCTTATTGGGGTATGGTGTGTTCGACTTTTCTCTTTCCTTAATGATGTGACATCTTGCACTGTTTGGTCATACCCGTGACTGAAGTAACTTGCTGATTTTGTGGAGGCTGCCGTATTTTGACTCATTTTACTGCTACCTACTTGATTTTTTTAAGTTAATCCTGAAAAGACATTAGTTAAGTTTCATGTTTATTCACATATTTATGTCCCAGTTGCCTCATGTTATGCCTTTTATGAATGTCACATTATCTGTAAAAGTACTGAGAGCCATAGTTTGTATTCATAAGTTTTAGACTGTAAGCTATATTGCTCTGGCACCATTGCCAGGTACAGACCAGTGTATGTAGGGCAGACCTAGAATGCATCTGAAGTGGTGACAGGAGAGTGAAGTACAAGGTGGTATTGAAATGATTATATATGCAGAAGTTTATATATTCATTGCAACGGCTTAGGTACATAGTGTTTCTGCAGGTCTGTATCACACTTCGTTTGCAGAAGTGTTCTGCAAGTGCATTTGTAAAGCTGGGTCTGTTCATCTTTAACATGGATTTAAAAATAGAACCTAGAGTTTTTTGAGCATACCGCAAATGTCATCTTTGCAATTAAAATCATACTTTCCCTTCTACAACACTTGTTCGGTATGCAAGTGAGCATCAGAAGACTGCAAGTGCTGTCATGGAGACTTAAGTCAGTGACAAACCTTCAACAAGCTAAAGTGCATGTCATCTGATCATGCAGACCTTTATACTGAACAAAAGGAGCAGAGACGAGCAGGATAAATTGGTAAAGAGGATGCACATTTCCAGTGATGTGGGTAGGTCGTGGGCCTATTGCCTCATTTCTTTGATTTGAGGAGACAGTTCTGCCACCTTTTTGTTTTATTTTGCAGTATAGTCCTATTTCTTTGTCTTTGTTTATTAACACCCTTGTTTTACAAACCTACTAGATACAGACTGCTTGTATCAACAAATGACAGAAGGAGATGCACAGTTTTTTAGCTAAGCTGGGCAAGTGCATTGGACTGGGTTTCTGTGAAAAGACATGGAGTTGAACATGTTTCTGCAAGACCTGCAGCACAGATTTCACAATTCATCACGGTGGATGACATGATCTGCAGCGACATGCCAACAGTGAGAAACACAGAATTGCAAACATGCAGCTGGTAAGAATATGACAGACTTCTTTGGACCTCAGATTTTAACAAATGCAAAGGTTATTGAAACATAGGTTGTTTTTCTGTCAATCTTTGCTAAACACAACTTGCCATGTGTTGCTGGAGAACACATCCTGAAATTTCTGAAAAATGTGGAGAGGATCAAGATGTTCTCAGGAAAATATGTCAAACAGCAAAGGCAACCTGCACTGGAAGGGAAGTTCTGGGACCTCATTGTCAGAATGAAGCTACTGCCTCAGTGATTATAAAGCACATTTCTGTGCTATCTTGCTTAAAGGAGGGGAAGGCCACCATTATTAACATGGGGTGCCTGTGCCATCTGGCAGATGTATGTGGTAAGGCTGGTGTAAAAGCACTATGATCACAAGCTGAAGAAATCATATCAGATGTGAATTGTCATTTCAGTTCCAATGCACAAAGATGACAAAAACTGCAAGAATTAGCTTTGTCCAGACACTAACCTCCTCAAAATGGTTAGGCACATGCCTACCAGATGACTGAGCCTTGGGAAGGTCATTAGCAGAACCCTGGACATGTGTCCAGCCTTAATTTTATATTTTTTGACTGCAGCATCACAGTCTGCTAAAATTAGCTTAATTTCCAAATTGCATATGATTTTTATGAAACTTTAGTGTGTAGTGGAACATTTACTTGAGTTCAACATTCAACATCAGAGCCGAGAAAGTCAGCTACTGCCACTGGATGCCATTGTTCATAAACTCCTGCAGGAGTATACTTGCAGACTCCTGAGACCTGCAGCCGTTGTCCAACTTATCAAACACAGAGATGTTTGTAGCTCTGTTATTCCAAACAGTGAGCTGATTATTGGCTGTGAGGTCAAGCATTACATAAATAGCCATAAAAAGGATATTGCTGGGACAGTTATAAAATCTAACTTTTATTAAAAAAAAGTTTCAGCTTTTTATGCTGCAGTGCTGCAGAAAATGCTTTGCAAGTTTCCCATGCAATACTGTTTAATGAAATACACTGCATTTCTTATTAATCCTGCCAAAACATTGGACATATCTTCCAGAGTTGTCAGAGATGTCAGTTTCCATCTGGGTATCTATAGAAATGATGATGCCAAGGCTGAACAGTTAATTGACTGATGAATTTACCCAGTCTCAGACTGTGAGCTTAGGGAACCTGACAGTTCCAGTAGATGGGCCCCAGTCCTGTGTGTCCAAGTACTGGGCACACCTTCTGAAGGACCTTTGTGGTAATGGCAAACTGACATTTTTCATGCAGCTAATGGTGACTTTGGTTACTTACTACATTCAAATGCAGAAGCTGAAAGCACTTTCAGTATGGTATGGAAAGTAAAGTCTGAATTATGTCAGTGTCCGCATAAAAACATTAAGTTCCTTATTATCAGCTAAAATGGACAAATAAGACTGCTATGATCTTAAGCTACCAAAATCTATTTTAGATTCTGCAAAGAAAGCCACAGCAGCATATAAGTGTGGATCTCAAATATGATAGGATGCTGTTTGTTCATGCATTTAATGCAAACAACATGGAAACGTAGAAATGGTTGTGTGAAATATGAAGCAAATCTATTTAGAAAATGTAGTGAATGTTTTAAGAAGTGGCATTAATGAGCAGTGGATTTTAGTTTGATTCTGTATACAAGTGCTTTTTCACATTTAGTTATTCATGGTGTGGTTATGGTAGTCTTGCAGATTATAAAATAAACGTTTTGGATTTGAATCACAAGTGTTTTTCTTTTATTGAGTTTTACAAATGTACAGTATTCATTCTTGTCTGATAAAAATGCAGCTTAATAGTTCTGGCGAAAAGCTCACTTAAACCAGGTCCCATGGAAATGGTATGTTTTCATGCAGTGCAAAATTGGGTGTTCCACATTTTGACTATTTGTCACACATTGCTAAGGTCGGTGGTCCACACTGGCTCTGAAGAGGTTGAGATCAATGATTTCAAAATACCTTACAAAAAATATACGTTGAAGAGTGTTTTCCTCAGTAAAATTAAATAAGGGTGAGACTTGGTTAAAGGTTCAAAATAAGGAAAGTTAATCTAAAGATACTGGGCCAGGCATTGTAAATAACATATTTATTGAAGAGGCAGGAATAATATGAATGCACAGAACATCAAGCTTTGCTGTCTTTTAGCTCCCTAAGTTGACTAGTTTAATTATAGCTTGGTTGCTAACAGTACAAAACCCAATGGGAAACCAAAATACAATGTGGAAGAAGTACCAACACCACTGTTTTTGGTGTTTTCTTCCAGTTTCATATATGAACTTTGTCTGAAACTGTAAAATAACCCACTTATACGTTTTTTGAATATAGTCACATAGCCATCAACCACCAATCAAAAACCTTTTCAAATTTCCTTCGACTCAAAATACATTTTAAAGGAATAACATAATTTAACCTAGAATTAAACATAGCTTCCAACATACATTACCAATACAATTCCCTAATTTCTAAAACATTCTTAAAATATCCATCTCTTAAATCAAGTTTAGGTTCTTCAACCAGTTGAAAAACAAATTTCTTAAAAGACTAAAACACTTTATTTCTTTAAAATGTATTTCGATTGGTTTTCCATTTAAGTAATTATAGGACTGTCTGATTCTTGACCCAGAACAAGGCACTTCTGGGATAAAATTCCAAAAGGACTGGGCATGGAATAACACACTGTGCAGATACTCCATACCTGAATCCAAAAGATGGGGCTCAGTAAGTCCTCATTAAGCATAGGTTAACGGGGGTTGGCAGAGCCCACTATTTTCCCTTTTATCTCAATGTTCAGCTTCTTCTGGTTTCTCCCTTTGCTGTCTTCACAACTGTATTGTCTGCACTCCATTTCATGTGATGTGCCTTCAGTTTTGAATTCCATTCCCCTATCATTTGCTGATTTCCTGTTTAGAGTCTGCTTGTAATGCTGCAACATCCACATATGCCAGCTTTGTTGATATCTCCTCTCTGACGTGCTTGCTAATGTTGTCCATCACCAGAATGAACAGCAGTGGGCTGAGATGATCCATGATGAATCATCCTTATGGAATGCCTCATCTTTTAACTAAACAAAGCAGGCAAGCCATTGCAGTGAGTATTGGTTAGAATACTCTCTCTCTGTTTGCTTTACATCCTTCTCAAAATATACAAATCCCCCAAAGAACTGAAAGTAAAGACTTAAAAAAAGAAAAATCTGTGGTATCCCTCGAAGTCTCAGAAACCCAGTATGCAACCTATACTGGGTCAAAAATGAAACAAGAAGAAACTTCACAGTGTGGAGAGTGTGAATTTCATTCCTTGAATTATGTTATGCATCTACTTCACTAAAATTCTAACTGTAAATGACTTACTACAAAATAATAAAATAGTACATAGTAGGTAGTCCACAGCTGAGTTAAAAATGGAATATCCTTTACTGAAACATACAAACACGCGATCCTAGTTGAGTATAATAAATACATGTGTGGGTGTGGGTGTGTGTGTATGTATATATATATATATATATATATATATATATATATATATATATATATATATAAAATAGGAGGTTACTAGGTTAATGGCCCTGGGGCCCTTACAAGCCTAGCCAAGAGTTTATCCCCAAAAAGAAACCTCAGTCAGCACCTGTCACCCCCTGTCAGTAAGGAACACAGGTGGAACCCTTGGGACAAATTTGTGGCTTCCCATCCTACTCATCAAGGTTGCATTTGAAGAGGGCCAGCAAGGTGCTCTGTTTGACGTGTATGGGAAGTCTACTCCAGAGATGGGGCAACCTCTGGGAGACAAACCTTTCTCTCCAGCAGGTTTTGTTGATGTCGCATATTAGATTCAGGCCTTTTGAGCGGGTTGAGCATGAGGAGTTAGACTTATGGATATGAAGCATCTCTAATAGGGCAGGGTCCGAGATTGCCTTGTAGGTGAGATACAGATCACCCCTGAGCAATTTGTATGATACAGAATAGAGTGATAGTGATTTGAGCCTGTCTGCATAGGACAGATGTTGGGGGCCATGGATTGTCTTTGTGAGGTGTTTCATTGGCCTTTCCAATTGATGCAGATATTTGGAGAGGTACATACATCCCAAATATGGTGTTGTACTCAATTATTGGGCTAATGAAGGAGTATAGACAGGTGATAACCTCTGTTTTTCTGGATGGAATCCCTTTACTTATGAGGTGAACCAAGTAAAAGGCTTTTCTGGCCACTGCCCATTACATGATGGTCGAATGTGAGTTTATCAACCTGAATACCCAGGTCTGTCACCACAGGTTGTGTGCTTAGGGGGTTGCTGTTGATGTGGTAATTGGTAGGGGTCATGTTTTTGCCGAATGGTATGATGATGTATTTTTTTGCATTTAGCTTAAGGCCATGACTTTGGCACCAGACGCTAGGTGCTGTGAGACCCTGTTCCTGTATGTTAACATCTTTTGGGGAGTCAGTGATAGCAACCAACTTACAGTCTCAGCAAACTTTGTCAGCCACAGGCCTTTTGCCTTTGCCTGGATCTCTGAGAAATAGATGCCAAACATTAGGGGTCCCAGGACAGATCCCTGGGGAACTCCACTAGTGACAGGTCTGCTATCAGAGGTGGAGGTGTCTATTTTGACTTTGAGGGTCCTCTTGGTGAGCCAGTTGGCCACCCACCTGATATATATATCGATAGTTGTATGTATATATATATATATATATATATATATATATATGTGTGTGTGTGTGTGTGTGTATACATGTATGTATGCATGTGTATGTATATATATATATCAGCAGGCGAATACTGACTTTCTTTGAAGAAGACACTTTACCACACAATGAGTGATTTAAAAGCACATTGAGCAACTAGGTAGCATTGGGGAAGACATTCACTTTGGAGTAGGGGTTTTAGAGAAGGAATATTGTTTTGGTATGAGGAAGAGGATGATTTCTACAGGATGGGGAATGTGAGAGCTCAAGCAGTCCTTGAAGTGTGTACACTTGACATTCATGGAAATGAGTTTCTGAAGTTTTATCTTGAATGCTGACTGTTTTTGCTAGATCAGATGTCTCGGGCATTGTGTTCCAGAAGCTGCCATTGTAGAGCAAAAAAAATGTTTTCCCATAGTGACTGTGGCTTCTGGTTTTCTTTTAAAGATGAGCCTCTACAAAGCATAGATTTTTAGGTTGAAGTGCCAACTTAAAAAGACAGAGAAGAGGGAGTTTTTATGTGGGGGCAGAGGGTGAAGTAGAGCAGCAAAAAATCAAGTTTTTCTTTACAGAGGACCCATTAAAGTTTTTGTTGATGGATAGTCTAACAATATATCCGTCAACCCGTCCATACAGGAAATCTGGAAAAAGTCAAAAATAAAGGGGGGACACATGCCCAAAAATAGGGACTTTATTATTTTATTTTTAATATTGATGTTATAAACTTAGAAAGTTGCTGGAACAGCAGGTTTAGCATTAATATGTATTTTCCAAAGGATATGAAGTCTGAAAGTGAGTGACTTCAATCCACAATTATTTGACAAAAAAAACTTTTAAGAAGAACAGACCAAAAATATGAGACAAAAATCTGGACATTCTGCGAAAAATTGCACAGTTAATAGGTGTGTAACAATTAGCACAAAAGATTAAAACTGAGTTGTTAACCTGCTTTCTGTAGTCAAGGGTACTGCACTTGATTTCCACCTGTAGCTACGTACTGTGTGACTCGGAGTTTGTCACTTAACCAGTATGTCCTCCTATTTCACCCTGGCAGGAGCACGTGCCTGCAGTTGGCTTATCTGTTCGACAAATAAATAAAACTGCAGTACAACGAATCTAGCAGATTATATAGTTTTTCCAATGGAAAGGCGTGTAAAAATAACATTTCATTAGAGGACAGCATATAAGTAAAAACTCTGTGTCTGTCTGATATGAAGAAAACAGTCTTTGATTCAGATTATTTTAACAGCCAAGTCATGTACAGGTCTATTGATAGTAATTAGTATGACTCCTGTGTTCTTGATGGAGTTGCCATTTTCAGTGAGGATCCCACTGTTTGAGCTGAAATGTTAGTGGAGTTATTGCCAAAATAATGCTTAGCTAAGAGCAGTACTAGTTTAGTAAAACTGGGGTTACAGCTGAGGTAGTAGTTGCTTGGCCAATGTATGAGCTTGGAATATCCTTCCTAAAGTGTGAATTGGGCTTGAACTAATGATTTACGTAAGCAGAGGTGATGTTTTGTTATATTGAACAACTGATAGTCCCAAGCATCTGGACTATAGAGAATTAGCATATAACCTGAACAGGGCTAAACCCAGGGCATATATTTATCTGCAGTAAATTCAGATAACTAAGCTGAAACCCAGTGTACTTTATATTTGTGGTTGCATGAGTAGCTAGAGGTTTCAGCTGATGGCATTCTGTTGTGAAGCAGTTTGAGCGGAGCTTGTTTCTAAAGTTTGGGTATCCTGCCTTTTTTAAAGTTCCAGTTTGATCACAAGGTTTAGAGGAATAGGAAGATATTAGCCTGTGAACTTCAAAAATTTGGTGGTGATTAGATCAGTCTTTGAGGATTTTGCCCTTTGATTTTGGCCGGTATTGTTATGATAGCAATAGGCCAGTGCTTCATAGGATTAAGTTTGCACTCTAAGACTGGACAGACTCTAAGTGTTTACCCTTACAGTTGAATCTTGGGTATAGAAGGGTTGAGTCAAAATAATTTTAAACTTTTTCAGCAGTGGGTGACTCAGATTCATCAGAAGGTAGGATTTGATTATTGGGATGGAAGGTTAATTATTTTCTTGCTCAGTAGGTTTTTTTGTGGTCATGTTTGTAGTTTCCAGTAGCGTATGTCTCATGAAATAAAGTGCCTAGTTTTTATTTATATTTTGTTGACTAGTTTCTTCCAACTTGGCTAGTGAACTGTCTTCATGGGGTGCTTGAGGTTGTACTTCTACTACTAGGAGATATTTGGCCAGGGCAACCGGGTAGATTCCCTTACTCTGTTTTTCAATGGGTGGCATTGGATGTTTTGCATCCACTTGAGGTACCATCAAGTCAGGCTGATGGGATGTCTGTTTAATGTGTTTTCCAAAGAATAACTCACACGTAGGAGTTTAGCACCCCCAGTGTTGCACTGCAGTATCAGCAGTTTGAAAATGAATCCATTCACTGGGAGTGAGATGATGATGAACTAAGAATCCTTGATAACCTCCTATTCTTTAGGAAAAAGCTTAAGGCCTATTTCACAAAAGAGACAGTCAGCTTGCTTCAGAGGTACAGGCTAGTATACCAGGCATGCTCTTCCCTAATAGTTATATTAAACTTTCAGATTATTCAGTGTCACGCATTTTATACTCTATAGCATGTAGTAAGATTCATTATATTAATGTAACTATGCACCTCTACATATGTCAAACTAGTTAAAGAAAGTCTATTCTGCACCTGTTTAGTATGAGTGCTGTGATACACGTCATGGGCTGATGCACTCCTTGGGTGAACCTTACTGCAGCTCAACCTCTAGTGTTGTTACTGACAAACATACTGTCCATATTAAGTTCCCTGCTATAAATGATTCACTTTTCCTTGAGTTTTACGGATTATTTTTACCAACTAATTACTGAGCTACAATATCTGAATATTAAATGAAGAATCCTGTTATTGCTATTCATTTTTAAATGTTTTTCTTTCATCAGTACCTTATGTATTTTCTGCTGTAGTTTATCAGACTTCCTACTATTTCAATCACTGAACGTCAAATGTCAAATATTATCATTTACTGTCAGGTACTGTGTCTTTGCCATGTTACGTAGGTCTTTGATGATAATTATCTTTGTATCTATCTTTTACCCAGTTAACAAAGGTAAAATAAAATAAAAATAAAATAAAGAAATTATATTTTTGAAATTTGAGGGGTTTATTTTTATATGTTTCTTAAGACTCTTTATTGTTGATCTAGGGTAGGATCATTTATAGCTTCTGCGGTTATTTCTAGACATCATTACATATTTTAAAGAGGCCGTCATCCATGCTCAGGAGAAATGGTTTACTCTGAATGACTTTAGGTGATAGTCTGCTCAGGAGCTCGTGTGGTTTTAATAAGATAAGTTATGGCTTCATCAGGTTTAGAGATGTAGTTTAGGATATTTAAACTGATGGACTAGATGCCGTGAATGACCTGTTCTTGCTTTAATATTTAGTATTTAGTAACACTGATATATCTTTGAACTAGAGTAACATTGTTTGATAGAGACGTGATAATGAAGGATTGTGTGGTGGTCACTGAAGACAGAATGAGAGTTGTTAAAATATTGGAGGGTTGAGAGATACGATACTATCCTTGCTAGTCCTCTTACCAGTGCATGTAGAAGTGATAATAAGTGGAAAAAGGCAAAGGGCTGTGAAAGGCATCAACTAAACTGAACAAATCATGGACACAAGTTGCCAAAGCATAATAGTTGGCAGTGTGCCAGAGAAGGACATAATCCTGATTGTGATGCAGAAACACAGGAATGATTAGGAGGCCAAGCAATGGAGGAACCAGCTTGGGTGAGGAGAAGAATGAAGGGGCTGTATCTGCTTGCTTATCCCAGTATAAGAGGGGAGGGATGCATGCCCAGAAACATGTCTGCCATTCAAGCACCACAGTGGAGACCTGAGAGCCAGTGACCTTTCTAGGTCATCTACAAGACTCTGTCACCTTTGGACATGAGTAACAGTCCCATATTGCTCCCACTGCAAACCCAACCCCAGAAGCATCTACTGGACATGCCTTGAAAAAAGAAAAATGGTAGGGCTGAAATGAACCCCCCCATTCCCCACTACAGATAACACCTTCTGCAATACTTTATTCTGACCCAGAGGAGAGCAAATAGGCTATACAACTCTTGCCTCAAAAGGGATTTAATGGGTTAATGAAGCAGCAGGAAAGGAGGTTTGATACTCATTTGTGGGGTGGGAGGAAAAAAATAAAGCATGTGTTGTTGCAAAACCTTGGGAGTTTCAAATGGCAAAGGTGAGATATAATTCAGATGTCTCAATGGTTGATAAGATGTAGCATGTTGTATTACAAGCTTGCAGTATTCTAGGGAGCCCAGAGTAGGACACTTTTAATAACAGTAGCAGTGCTCAACAAATAAGGAAAAGGTAAAGTGACCCATTGTGGTAATAGCGACTCCCATCAGCTCCATTTTCAGATATTACTTGTCTAAACAGTATGCATCAATAGAAACAAACTGTTGTACTCATTAATGTGAGGTAGGTAAGGTGTAGGGCATACATAAGATGGTGAACTTATACTGCTCATCTTCCTTGTTGCACATATTGACATTAAAGCAAATCCATTTAGCTTTGTCAGGTTTAACCTCAGGGAGTAGAGTGTGGATAAAACATTGCAGAGCATCTGGGACAAGTTAAGCTCTCTCAGGGGAGCAGGGTTAGTGTGGACATCCCCTGAACTAATGAAAAGAAAGTATTATAATATATGTATATGTGTGTGTGTGTGTGTGTGTGTGTGTGTGTGTGTGTGTGTGTGTGTGTGTGTGTGTGTGTGTGTGTGTGTGTGTGTGTGTGTGTGTGTGGTGGGCTTTTTTTTAACTCTTTGCAGAAGCTTTGAGACCTTGTTTACAGATGTGTTGTAAAGGAGTTTTAGTAACTGTAAAACCCTGTGAGGGAGGACAGTCACTATCTGGTGTTACACTGACTAGGTTAGACATCATGGCGATAGTTAGTAAAAGTCCTAGCCACACTGATTTATTTTAGGAGTAATGGAAAGCCATTAATTGAAGGTTAGTAATATAAGTGGAGGAATAAATTAGAAATTATGGTTAGGAACAGTATTAATGCAGAATGTGAGTGAGTGAAGGTACAAAACGCTATGGGTTGGTGTGGCAGAAGGTGTCAAGAAGGGAAAACTTAAGACTTGTCTCACTTTTGTTTTCAGCTTTTTTGAAAATATTGTAATTTTTTCAGTTTCAAAAGGCTATTATAGGTTCATAGGCGTTTACTTGGCGATCGAACACATGGGCCTTTTTAAGCCTAGCCATGCATCCCAAATCTCTGACAAGTTCTGATACCCTTGATAAGTGTTAGCATGGACCTGGGAGATCAACTATTTACAGGATACCTGTATCCATTAGAGACATAGGTGGCAAACCTTGGATGAATTTCTGGTTTCCCATCCAGTTGGTCTGGTCTTAATTTGATCCAAAACAAATATGACATCTCTCAATTGCTTCAAGATATTCTTATAAATATTGCTAAACTATAGATGCGAACACTCTGTCTTATACTGTATAATATATGATATAATATGGAAAGCAATTACCAGAATTCTCAAATATGTGTTTGCCTGTTAGAAAAACTCTAGACCTACATTTATAATGCCGGTATTAAAAAAAAAAACAAAAAAACAATGCAATAATCCTAATACAACACATGTTGCTCATTTTAATGCCAAAAACATCTGTAATAAAATATAAGACTTAAACAGCTGGATTGATAACTACAAACAAGACAGACCATGTATAGCCAAAAGCTAATTCAAATCAAAAATAAACAAAGAAATTCAGCCATTAATGTATAATGTAATAAGGAAAGATAAGCTGACCAAAAGAGATGAATATATTGTCATCATATACTTCAATCACCTTCTGCTCTTTGACCATCAGTTAACAATCCCATTTTTTATGAAGCAGAACTCTATTTTAATAAAGGCAATACTTTTCATTTTACCTTATACAAAATACATCTAATACAAGTGCATCTTTACTAGAAGACAGTCTGTCATGGATAACATAAGATATAAAACAAAATTTAATCTTAAGTGATGTTAGTATAAAGAGATAACTACAGATTCCTCCCATCCCTTAAAATAAAAAGCACTGCCAATCTGCTCAACAAAATGTAAATCAATAAAATAAAGAATGGACTTTCTCACTTAATATCTTAACCAACCAGAACTGATAAATCAACTGGTAAACAAGTATATTGGACTGGATAATCACTGATTTCCCAAACAACCTTACCAATGGCAGTAAATTACCAGACACATTTAGTGATAATCTCCTTATCCATGCAAACTGAAAACATGCAAAACTTAAGAAAACAATGACTAATAAAAGAATATGCTCAGAAAAATATTCTAGGAAATTTTCAGTCATGCCTAATTCCATGGTACAGAGAGATGGAGTCCTAAATGGGATCCAGCTGACCAGTGTTCAGTAAAGAGTTGCAATACTGGAGGAGTCGAGCAGGGAGAGTAGATAGGCAGGAATGAAGGGGCTTGTCCAGCTCACCACTCTGGGGGGGATGTGTTCACTAGGGGCACACACAGTGGTGTGATTTCCCAGTAGAGAGGAAAGTAAGATTGGTAACTGCTTTCCATGTTTGCTGAAGTGAGGGGGTGGCCTCCATGCTTAACCCATTGCACCACCCTTTCTCAATGCTTTTCAGGATGTGCACATGAATAGGGTTAAGTAGAAAACCTCAATGTCTAAATTTTGCACCTTCCTCATAGACCCTTGTCCCAGTGATGGGGGAACAGTTGGGCCATTTGGCTTTGAGAGGGCTGATAACCAACAGAAAGTGTGGGGGGGGAGAGCAAAAAAATCAATAGTCCACTTACCCAGTGACCTTATACTGCTGGGCTGAGCCTGTAATTGGTCATTGTTTGATCAGTGTTATATCCCAGTAAATAAATAAATGGGCACCACTGAAATACTTGCATCTAGATATAACTGTAGAAGTCTTTAGCCATTCCTTCCCAAGCATCCTAATCTCACTAGCTATACAACACAGGAAGTTTTACAGTCAAAGCAATATATTGGCTACCAGTACAAACAGTACAAAAAATATGTCCAACTGGAACAAATCATGGAAACAATGGAAAACCAGCACAACCCAGTCCAATCTCCAGTGTTACAGAACACTGAGTATTCAAGTAGAAAAAAGTGATTCTGATGCAATCCAAAAGTATATTGACATGCTATAAATGTTTTCTAACACCAGAATACAAATTCAGCCCATTCTACTGCCTAATGAAGCACTGAGTGTTACAGTCTACAAATACTCATTTTATTCAGGCCACTGCATCAATATTACAATATACTATTGTGCTAGTGTCAGATGGTACAAATGAGCATAACAGAATTTCAAAACTGCCTCCAAATCTCCATTACGCCAATCAAAAATTTGCTGCAAAAAGTAAAATCAACCTCACTTGCTCCAGACCTGTATATCTTCATCTAGTATCTAAAGCTATTGCCTACCATATAGCAATACTTGTAAATCCTTTTCAGAGCAATTTGTGCCTGTAGTGTTGAAACAGTCATATACTTTCTTTGTACTAGCGTAACATATCCATAGCCTTGTCCATTTACAGACCAGCAGCAGTACCATGACTGCTATTTAAAACACTTGAAAAATGTATTCAGAGAAAATGACTCAATCATCCAATCAAAGATTTCTTGGTGTCTTAAATACAGCATGCCTTTTGTTTGGATCATAGCATACAGACAGTACTAGTTTCATTCATAAATAAAAAAAAAAACAACACAGAAATTGAAGCCATTATGTAATTTATGTCTTCTTAGAATTACAAAAACCTTTTGCTGTAGCTTGCTATTATTTTTATACAATTGTGAGCCATCAAACCCACTGGATACTAGCATGTCTTTTAAGGTGTGATGCCACAATGCCATCTGGTTAAGTGTCTTGTTGAAAGTTACACAGAAGGCAAGTGGATGTGGAAGGAGTCAATCTCTTAATTCTCTCATCCACCTACCGGACCAATTACAGCCTGTCATAAACTCCACCTATTATGAATAACTACTCAAGATGCAAATGTAGATATCATTACTTTTTCGAAAGTTAGAGTAGTATCTTCCATAGAATAAAATGGCAAAATACATATTCTTCATACCACAACACCAAAGTAGGTGCCCCACAATGCTGAATATTAGGTCCACTGCTCTTTAATATAGTTATCAATGATATACATGTAATAGCACCCAATAATGCACTTATCCAGCAAGCTGCTGACTGCACTCTAACATGTACAGCTACATATTTAACAGGATTGCAAACTAAAGTACGTCCGTTTGAATAAGCTGCTAAATCAATCAATCAATAAATAAATATTCCAGTTTACACCTTAATCTATAGTAAACCAAGATTGTCACTATAACATCCTTAAACAATACTATACAAAAGTATTGGATATAAGCACAGATAAATACCTACAAGTTAATCAAGATATGCATTGCATATCTGAAACAATCAAAAGCTATGAACTTAGAGTCAAAGCATTTCTGTCAAAAAAGTCTTTACTCGAAACTACACACACACACACACACACTTCTCCACCAGCATCTACTGTATTCATCATAAAGTCTTACAAATGTTTAAAAATGTGCCAAATCGACTTGAATATTGTTACAATAGCTAAACTTACTACAAACCTTCCTGATAAAGCATGATACTGTATAGCAGTACAGACATTAATATAGCTAGAACTCAAAATTAATATTACACTATCACAAAGAAAGGTTGTTGACAACATTCTTTTCAACATGATAAATGTCCTAGCTTTAGCAAATCAGTTCATAAATTAAACCTTTCCAGGCCTCTATGATCTGAAAATCAAAATGAAGGTTTTATTGAAAATCAAATTATCAATGTAAGAACTTTGTTTGCATCAAAAAGTTGGAACTCCATCCAAAAGCAATAAGGTTAGGGTCAAAACTTAAAACTCTTTATAAGTAGAGACTAGCATCACATGCACCTGGCTCTGCACATGCATTAATGAACAAATTATATAAGTAAAATTACATTAATGTCTGAAAAATATGACAAAACCACATAGTAACTAAACTTAGTCATCGTTTTTCTTCTGTTTATCTTATTTCTGTAACAGTACTCGTTATTCTTTATCATACATTTTCCTAGTTTCTATAAAATGCAAGTAAACCTCTATCAAACTTACTTTCTACATATATTTCTTTCAATTCATTCCATAAATTTTCTATCCTAATATCTCTAACTCCCTTTAATTGTTTTATTGTTCATTACTTTCTAGTATCCAATACTGTATATTCACCTTCTCATAGATATTAACTTCGTACTTAAAATGCAAAAATATTCTATGAGTTATGTTCTTAGAATGAATTGTATAACGTTTTATGCATTTACTATCAAGCTAGTATAATATTCATAGTCTGTGACCTGTGTGAGCTTTGTTGTAAATGCTAAATATCTGTGCTTCACAAGTGTATCTGTGTGTTTTGAGAGCTGTTCCCAGGCATCACTGAAAAAAGACTTTGACCCAGACAAATTATGCTGTTTAGCAAAATAAATTAGATGTATTGTGGACCAATATTTTTTATGTTGAACAGAAGTCATATACTACACAGTGTTGCTGGTAAAAAAACATTTTTAATGCAAAATGGCAGACTGTGAAAATGGACGCCTGTAATCCTCTGCATTTTTTCATTTATGCAAAAGGCTGCTGGTTAGTCCATTCTGAAATTTCATTATATAACCTTCAGTCACTCAGAATAGGTTATACATTTGACTACAATGCTTGATATTGTTTTATCTTTTACTTTGCTGAATTTGAAGTCAGGTATTTTAATCAGATTACAGGTGTGGTGATGAGGCAGTGATGTTCCACAGATATGCTAATTTATATATGGCAGCTTTCAAAGAGGAGTATATTTTTATGAGCTTTAAGTGCTTCATTGATAAGTTCTTTTTGATATGGAATGGCAATGTTGAAGCATTGCAAAACTGAGAATGAAGAAGATTTTTTTTTTTTTTTTGCTGTTTAGACACATGACATGGAAAGGATTCGTTTTTTGGACATTTCCTTATCAGAAAGGGTGACAGACTTGTTACAAGTGTATACAAAAAAAAACTGTCTCAAGTAACAGTTACTTAACAACACACACCATAGTCTGGCAGTTTAGAGTCAATAATTAAGGCTATGAGCTGATAAAACGTCATTGTGTAGTCCACGGTTTGATTCCCTTAGCCTCCGTTTCCCTGCTGTGCGAGTCTGAGCTGCTCCTGAGTCATTCCTGAAAAGAGGCTTGTGCATAGTTGGATTACCAAGTTAACAAATAATTTAAACAGTGACTCAGAAGGTAGCAGAATCACCTTTGGTGCTCTAAGATCATAAGACTGTGGGTTCTTTTCCCACCCTAGGTACTTGGATTAATTTTCGAGTACTTATAGTGCAAATCAGCCTAAGAGGCATGCTGCATTCATGAGTGTGCCATCCTTCAGAGGAGATGTTAAACGTAATCTCTTATGAGAATATAGTGAAGGTCAAAAGATTCAGCTAAGACACATAAAAGAATTAGATGAAACATTTTTCAAGAAAACTAAAGCTTTAAATATATGTTTCATAGAAGAGGAACTTTTAAGCCTGTTAGTTTATTATGAGGCAATGTTACAAGGATAAAAGGCAGTTATGAATTTTATTTCAGATTGCTATTCCTTCCTTATGACTTCCAGTGCAGCTTGGCAAATTTGATCATACCTCTTCAGTTGCTTCAAACCATGGCATTTTTGAGGGGTTCAGGCTCCTAAGTGCTTAGACATTTCCTTGCAGTACATTGAGTTGAAGGCACCTGATTGAAGTGAAATTCAGCTGCAGAGGCATATAGCTGTCAAACATTCACTGTAGGCACAGAGAAGCACATAGCATACGGTGATCTCAAGGCCCTCATCTTCGTCACTGTTCACCTCTGCTTCAGTTGAGATTCTGGCAGCTGTGGGGTGAGGTTCCCTAGTGCTCTTTGTCATATAGGAGGAGCAAATTAGTGATTAAGCGCTTGCTGCCATTGTACATAGAGATAAAAAAAACACTGAAAAGGCAAACATAATGACAAAAAGGACAAGTCCAAATCAGGATACAAAGAAGAGAAGGTTGGAGAACTCCCGAGTTCTGGACTCTGAAGACTCATAATGTTGGATCTGACTGTTTTTTTTTTTTTTTTGGCTCCATCTTTGTCACTGGCATCAGCTCCACTCTCGGAGTGAGTTGTCCTTGAGGATAAGTATACTAGGCATGCAATTCAGGGTACTTTCATGGAAAGGGAACTTGCATAATTCTCTTCTCAGCCCTCATCTCCTCTTTTGATCAGGTCATTCAAGTCCTTCAGGAGTGCGTCTGGTTTTAGAACTGGATCATATGATGAGGGCCTTCATCAAGACACAGATCAATATGGGTGTTTTCCCATCCCCTCCATTCTGGAGGTGGAAATGAGCTGGTCCCTCATCCCATTTGCTTTCTTCTTACCTGGTCCAACCTTCAACCTGGTGGTATTGGGGTTGACTCCCCACATGTGGCCCTGGGTCTTTTGTTTCAAGTGTATCCCTACCTTCATCTCTGAATCCTTCCAGTCCAGTTCACTTGATTCCAAAGCCTTCAGATTCAAGTGATTTTGAAAATTAATGCCACAGCGCTGACACTTTTGTACCAACTTTGGACCTGTTACACACGGTGGTGGTTTTGATGTCAGAGACACCAGCCTTCAAGGCCTTGGTACATATCCCCTCCTTGGGTCTGTCTGCCATTCAAGGTTTGAGGATTCCCTCATAGAAGCGGTCTGTTTTATATAGGAAGCCATGCTGACATTTAGTGATGGTTCCTTGGATTGGACAGATGTGGTTTTGGTCTTCAAGATTATAGGGAGGATATTAGCCTCTTCCCCAAAGAGTTGCTATATGGGGTCTACTGATGTCATCTCCACCAGCTGAAACATGTCCATCTCAACCCTATCATACTTTTTAGGACCAGAGCCGAACTGATGTCATCAAACATACTGCCAGGTGAAGGATCAGTCCACTGATGACTCTGATTCACCATCACCTAACTTTCCCAAGAAGAGGACATGAAATAGGAGGTGCAATGACTCCCGAAATGATTCAGTCACCTTGGATGAATTGAGAGGGATCTCCCAATCTCCTCCTCAGGACCTCAACTTTAGTGAGGTTTTAGAACTTATGCATTAGAGGGGAAATTGACCCACATATCAAGCTCCTCAGGACAAGCATATCCTATTTGAGGCACGTGTATTAGCACCCTATACTTCTTGCATGGATCTGGAAGAAGCAGCGGAGTCAGATCTGAGGGTCAGATCTGAACCCAACAGTTCCAACAGTTGTGGAAGAATGAAAATGGACAACACAGATGGAATGTTATTATGAGTACATAACTTTATATTTTCATAAGTTCATAGGTAAATAATAGGCTAGCTGCCTTTGAAGGCCATTTTAAGCCTAGCCAGTTTCCCTTTTGGTGATTGAAATATACTATCCCATTTGATTCTATTTTAGACTTTTTCATTTGGATTTCCCTTTCTCGTTCATCATTCATTTACTTTTCTCCCCTTCCTATTTAAAGTAACATAACATAGTTTGCAAATTTAAAATAAAAACTTTTATCAAGGAGCAAGTAGTATAGGTCCTCCCATTAATTTAGATATAAATGCTCATTTTAAAGTAAAATTGTGGCATATAATACTTACATTACTACATTGATTTAATCAGTTATTTTCTGACTAGCAACTAATTTCAGTGGTTTTAATGCATTGATCAGAATACAACTTGTGTGTTGGTTACATTGCATTCCTTTCCATATAAACATTTATCTCATTTTAAGTAGTGTCCTCATTCATTGTTCCCAGTGTATTGATTTTTATGTAGTCTACTACTGTTTTATCTGTCATTTTCCTGTGGAAATCAGGAGTGGGCTTTGCAGAAAATCTCTCCATAGTTTGCTTTTCTGCACACGTTCACTGGTTTCTCATTTTACTATCTTCTTCTCTTCAAGAAGCTGTTCTTTGCCAGATCATCTTGTGCCAGTCAAGTGCATTTTTAATCCAAGTAGTAAAAAAACTCAAATACAAAATACAATAACTTGAAATGAAGTTTCACTTCAATGCAGAATCTTATAGAAGTTTGGAAGAAAAGCATTTCTGTTACTTTGAGTTTATAATGAAAAACTGTTGTCAACATAGGGCCAGATTTCAAAAGAAATGCTCTCCGTGCAAGTCTGCTCTGATTCCAATAGACATGCTCTGTGTGTAAGTGACTTACTTCAGTATAAGGTCTGACAGGCTTACTACTGGGACCAGATTCCAAAACTCCTGCTCTCGGTATAAGTTGTCGCTTACACTGAGAGCAAGTTTTTCTGAATTTGGGCCATGAACTCTTGTATTTTCAACCATTAAGAATCTTCCCCCACAAAATAGAAATAATTTCTTCCTTTAGCTAATATGTCTGCAGTTTAATCAATATAGCTCTTGTCTGCTTTCTTGGTGTCACATTTGAAATAATTATTCTTTGTTCTCTCTTTCTTTTAGTATCAGCCATAGAAAGTCCAGTTGATATGCAGAGATATTTTCTCATAAATTCTTTACAGTCATTCCCTTCAGTTTGTTTTACTACTGTTGCAAACCGGGTCTATATTAGAACATCGAAGTTTCAAAACTTCGAATGTTCTAATATCTACCCCTATTAAGCGAACGCTTACAACATCGAACATGCAGAACAGTAAATTTTTTCCTAGGGAAGAAATTTGCTGTTCCAAAACACATACACACAACACAAGCCCACCAAACAAACAGCAATCCACACACATACACCTAAAATCTTACATCTAACCCTACACTAAACTGTACATACACCACTAACTATCCACTTACCTTAAGCCAAACCCTAACGTCTGTCACTATCGCACACTCACCTCACCCGCTCCCTAACCCTAACTCGCCTACCCCGCCCTAACCCTCATGTCCACACAATTGCACACATACCTAACCCGCGCCCTAGCCCTAACTCACCTAACCTGCGTCCAATCGCACACTTACCTGAACCCGACCCATAACTTTCCACCACAGTGCTGAAAATAGCGAAGTGACAGAAACGGACAACCAAATTCTTTCCCTAGGAACAAATTTGGTTTTCTGTAGCTTTGCTATTTTCAGCATTCACTGAATAGGGGTCTATATTAGAACATTCGAAGTTTTGAAACTTAGATGTTCTAATATAGACCCTTGCAAACCAAGATGTCTCTGCATGAGCTATCCTCATGTTCAGCCAGTTTCTCTACCATTTATTCATATTTTAATTGCTTTTCTATCATTTATTTTTTTGTACCTTCTTTTCAGCAGTTGCATACATGCTGTTTCCTCTGACCGTCTGGTTAAAACATCTTCTATTTCCTGCAGCCTTTTGTTATTTGTTTCTGTATGTTTCAATATGGACTTACTTGGCTTGAATATGTTAAATTGCATTTGGCTAGTCTTTCTCTCTAGGATGAGTGAAGGGTTTTCTCCTTTAACTTCCATTACTGTCTACCTATTCCACCTGTATCATCAAATTGCTTTTAATCTCCTCATGACTGTTCACAGCTATGCTCCCCTTTACTTTTTCTTTTTCTTGTTGATCTTTTGGATGTCATATATACCTCAGCTAGAAATTCCTGTTGAAAACTTGCAGTATTTTTCAGGCTTTTGCTAATTTAAACTGTTTGTTGTCCTGTTTGATTCTCAGCTAAAGCATCTTCTGTGTGGAGACATGCATGAATGGGCGTACCTTGGTTGAAGGTTGTGCATCAGAGCTGGCAACTCGGCACGTAAAAATCTACTGCCAATCATTAGTGGACCGGAGTTCCGCTGTGGCGACCCCTAAAGCCAAAAGACACAACAAACTGTTTACTGCCCAGAACTCTGGTTTTAACTGCTCACACTATTTCTATCATCTTGGAATTAAGGTATGTAGATGTTTTCACTTGGCCAGTATGTCTAGCCTGGTGAATATGTCTGCATATCTATCTATCTATCTATCTATCTATCTATCTATCTATCTATCTATCTATCATATATCTAATGTATTTACTTTTGATGTACTTGACAAATGGTACACTTCACTTGGTACCTGTGTATAAGTCTACATGTCAATTATCATAGGAGAGTTCGTAATAAAAGATGTTATGTGATCCTATCTCGCCTACATTCTGACTGATGGGTTCGGAGCCGATCCCTCGGCTCCGACTCGGCATGCTTATGCTATAGAGCGAGGCCTCTAATTGGCTGAGCTATCTTTATCCCAGGATGAACCACCACTAATCCCCCAGATCTCGTTTGCCACTTACAGAGCTTGGATGTGGTCTCAACATTGGCTGGGCTAAGTACTATATTTATAGTCTCTTTTCCTGTCAGTAGTTCACTCATTTCAACCCAAAAGCTGTTTTAACGGCTATTTTTTGTGTACGAGTGTGTTTCTTGTTATTTCATTAAGTTTTGCTTAATTTTTCCTGTCAGAGAAGGTTCCGTTTAAGTTAGAGGGGCCTTCCCCTGTACTAACTACTTTAGTGGTTGTGTGTGGGTCAAGTACCCGTTTGAGTTAGAGGGTCTTGACCCTCCTTGTTTCCCTTTTCCTTTCTTTCTACTGTTATTGTGTAAAAAAAAAAAAAAAGAAGTTCTTTAGTTAATATTTTTTCGGAGTTAGTGCTTTTTTGGTGTATACAAACGCTTAATATACTGTTGTGGTATATTTTTTCTACATTATGTCTAAAGAACATAAACCCTCCGGGTTTAAAAAGTGCACGAGGTGTGGGTTCAAAATGTCCATAACGGACGACCACTCCTCGTGCGTCTATTGTCTTGGCGCCAAACATTTACAGGAATCGTGCAGTGTATGCCATGGTTTTCCTCCAGAGTCCTCCAGGAGAGGAAGAACAAATTAATCCTCAAAGGATTAATTAAGCCTTCCTTTGAGGAGGCTTTGTCTTCCTCTCCTTCTCCTTCTAAAAGAGAGCGCCGGCTCCGACCAGTCAGTCGGATCCGACGGCTAAGAAGACTAAGCAGACTTCTCCATCGGCTCCACGGACTTCGGAGCCGAGGTCGGAATGGTCTGCCTCGATGCCTCTAGCCTCGACCCCTCTGGTTTCGGAGCCGAGGTCTGGGGCATCGAGAGGCGGGTCACCCTCATCGGCTCCACTGATATTGGAGCCGATAAGGGTCATCGGCTCAGACACTTCCCCCTCGGAGCCGAAGTTCTTATCGGCACCGAGGGAAATTTCTTTGAAGGTTTCCTCGGAACCAATAATTGTTGAGTCCTTTCGGATCCGGTCCCCGAGCCCTTCGGAGCCGATGGAGAAATCGGTTCGGGCCCGATCGGTATCCTTGAGATCTTCCAGGATGTCTGATTCGGACATCGACAGGGTGCTCCTTCGACTCTTCCAGTCTCCGGTGTTTCAAAAGATGGTTTCGGCTCCGGCCCAGTTGGCTTCGGAGCCGATGGTCCACTCCCTTACTGTACTTCCTCCTCCGACAGCTTCGGCACCGTTGGATCAGGTGTTGGTGGAACCAGTGGAGGTGTTAGGGTCAGGCCCAACCCTTGCTCCGACTCCGGCTCCTGGGTCGGAGTTCAGTGCACGGACTTCTTCCTTCGGCCCTGGGGGGGAGGCTTTGGGATTGATACCTTCGGTCCCAAGTCTCCCTCTTGGTGCATCGGCGGCGGGAGTACCGTCCACTGTCGTGGCCACGGAGGGGGGACCTCCCCAGGATTCTGGTGGTCCCGCCTTCAGGGCTATGAGGAGTGCTCTAGCCAAATCTTCATTGGCTACCTCCACAGTTTCCCCAGCTCCTTCCCTGCATTTGGAGACTGGGTCGTTGGCAGTTCCCCTGTCCGCAGACAGCGGAGCCCCTGGGCCTCAGGTTACCCCCGCTGGGGTTTCTCCCTCTCCTGGAGGTCCTTCCGAAGCCTCTTCGGAAGAACCTCCCAGGAAGAAAACGTACAAGAGGAAGCACGTTGACTCCCCTGACGAGTCTTTGACATCTGACACCGATCTCGATGATGCAGAGGGGTCCCCCAAGTCGTCCTCGGATGATGTCTCCTTTGCAGACATCCTGGAAGCCCTAAAACAACGAGGCGGCTGGCAGTCCAAACCTCCCTTTGCTGATGAGTCGGTGTTCCTGAAGGCCTTCGGGGCTCAGCCCTCTGCCTCCTGGGTGTCTCCGCCCTTCGACGAGCTCTTGGATTTGATCTGTCGAAGGGCGTGGGAACACTCGGACTCTGTGGAACCGGTGCCCGCTCGTCCAAACAAATTTCTTTCGGCGCCCCCAGATAGAGAGTTCCTTACAAAAGGTGTGGCTGTGGATGCTATGGTGGTGGCATCTGCTACACAGCAGGATGTAGCAGAGGCTTCTACGTCCATCCATCCTCCTAATAAGGAGTCTAGGAGCATGGATCGGTACGGCAAGCGCACCCTAAGTTCAGCAGCCTTTACCCTGAGGTCTTTGAACTACCTGACGCACTTTACGAGATTCCAGAGGGATCTGATTAAGGAGCTATCTGATACCCTCTTAGGTAACCTGCTTGAGGAGCTGGCCCAGACGGTCGGATCTCAGCTGGCTACAATGTCATCCATCTAAAACTCATCCATGAGGCTCATTTCGTATGCGGCCGAAGGGGCGAGTAGAGCGGCGGGTACAGGCATTGCTCTACGGAGACAAGCCTGGCTCCGCCTGTGTCATTTCGCGGAGGCCTTCCAAGTCTTCATTCGCCAAAGCCCCCTTTGATGGGTCCTCTCTGTTTGGGCCCAAGGTGAAAGACACACTTACCCGCTGTGAACAGGAGGGTAAGACTCTGACTGCCGTAGGGGCACGATTTTCCACTCCCTTTCGGCCTTATCCCAAGGCTAAAAGAGGAGGGAAGATGTGGTTCCGGAGATCGCAGAAGTCTTACCCCTCTCAGCAGGAAGGTTCCCCCTCCAGAGGCAGAGGAGGGGGAAATTCATCAGGAAGACGCCGTCCCAGAGGCGGCAGAGGCCCCCGCAACACTGGAGACCGCGAGTCCTTTCATGGCTCTTCAGCATTCCATAGTCCCTGAGGGATTGCCCGACTGTGCTGCTCCGGAGCCAGTCGGGGGTCGTTTTTCGAAGCACCTAAAGGCCTGGGAAGGGATCACTCAGGACCGATGGGTGCTTCGAATTATCGCTGGAGGTTACTCCATCCCATTCTGTTGTCCCCCCCCCTCAGTCCAAAAGAATCCCGGACCCGCCACCCAGTCAACGGGATACCGCAGCTGAAGAAATTTCAAAACTGCTGCAAAAAGGAGCCATCCAACCGGTCCCCGCAGACCAGATCGGATTAGGGACTTACTCAAGATTCTTTTTGGTGCCAAAAAAGACGGGGACTTGAGGCCCATTTTGGACCTAAGCAACCTAAACCGTTCAGTCAAAAAGTCCAAGTTCCGAATGGTCACTTTACAAACCATTCTCCCATTGTTGGAGAAAGGTGTTTGGATGTGCTCCATAGACCTCAAGGACGCGTATTACCATATCAAAATACATCAAACATCCAGTAGACACTTGCACTTCGGCCTAGGAGGCAGTCATTTTCAGTTCTGTGCGCTGCCCTTTGGTTTCACCACAGCCCCCAGGGTGTTCACCAAATGCTTGGCAGTAGTGACTGCTCACTTGAGGAGTCTAGGATTCCAGGTGTTTCCATACCTAGACGACTGGCTTCTAACTGCCACCTCCAAGCATCTACTTCTACGGAGCCTACAAGCCACAACATCACTGGGCAATTCCCTCGGAATCACCTTCAATTGGCCAAAGTCTGTGTTACGGCCATCTCAAAGAATAAGATTCATAGGGGCAGAGATAGATTCAAACCAGATGCGGGTCTATCTACCTGCAGACAGAATTCAGATCATACAAAATCAGGTTCGAGCCTTACTCCCCAGGTCCAAAGCCCCAGCCAGAATGGTCATGCAGCTATTGGGATCGATGTCTGCCACAGTTCTGCTAGTTCCCTTGGCAAGGTTACACATGAGAATCCTCCAGTGGCTTCTTTCAACTCAGTGGTCCTTTCAGGAACTCCCTCTCAATCATCTAATATGGATCACAGAATCTTGCAGACGGGACCTTCGCTGGTGGCTAGTGTCCTCCAATTTGGATCAGGGACGACCCTTTGTTCTTCCTCCTCCGGCGGCCACTTTAACCATGGACGCCTCCCAGATGGGGGGGGGGGGGCATTCCCTGGGCAGGGCAGTCCAGGGCAAATGGCATCCGGAAGAGACCTCTCTCCACATCAACATCCTAGAAATGAGGGCAGTACTCCTGTCCCTTCAAGCTCTTCACTATTACCTCCCCCAGGGCGTAATTGCTGTTCACTCAGACAACATGTCACTTGTCTGGTACCTGAACAAACAGGGAGGGACCAGATCCTATCCTCTTTGCAGAGAAGCGATGAGGGTCTGGGAATGGGCAGTCTCGACCGAACGCTTCCTAGTGGCTTCTCACATACCGGGCAAATCCAATGTCATAGCCGACAGGTTGAGCAGAACCATCCTCTCTCCTCACGAATGGTCTCTGAACATGACTATTACAACACAGATTTTCAGCAAATGGGGAGTTCCGTGCTGCGACCTCTTCGCGACTCCTCTGAATGCGAAGTGCAAAGATTTATTCTCCCTAACCCCGGCTCCGGGGAAGAGCCCCATGGACGCGTTAGTCCATCCTTGGCCCACCGGCCTGCTTTATGCCTTCCCTCCAGTTCCTCTCCTACCCAGGGTAATTCAGAAGGCATCTCTCTTAGGGAGCAAGATAATCTTAATTGCTCCTTACTGGCCTCGTCAAGTCTGGTTTCCCTATCTTCGGAAACATGCTCTGGAAGGTCCATGGTTCATGGACCAGGTCCCAGACCTACTGATTCATCAGTCGGGACTACTACACCAGTCCCTACACACATTAAAATTGACGGCCTGGCTCCTCCTCTTCCAACCATAGTCAGGAGACATGCACTAGACCCAGATGTAGTGCACATATTATCTTCAGCCCACAAGTCTGCTACGAAGAAACTGTATTCTAGCAAATGGAAAAGGTTTGCTATCTGGGTTCAACTCCGGGGCCTGGACCCCATTTCTACTCCCGTGGCAGAAGTACTCAAGTTCCTGACCTCTCTTTTCAACCAAGGCTCTTCTGTTTCTACCATCAAAGTACAATTGGCAGCGATTTCTAATTTTCATGAATCCATAGACCCACCCTTAATGAGCAACAGGTTGTGTAAGACCTTCTTGAAAGGTGCTGCTCTATTAAGACCTCCGGTTTCTCATCCTGCACCTCCTTGGGATCTCGATATAGTATTACGTGCCTTGACTTCTTCCCCCTTTGAACCGGCAGCTACCTGTGATCTAAAGTTTCTATCATGGAAGACAGCTTTTTTAGTGGCAATTACTTCAGCCAGAAGGGTTTCAGAACTTCAAGCTTTGTCAGTGAAACCCCCGTACTTGGTTTTTCATACGGACAGGGTTTCCCTCAGACCAAATCCTTCTTTTGTTCCTAAAGTCTGTTCTACTCTATGCTTGCAACAGTCATTAGAGCTCCCAGTTTTTTTCCCAAAATACTCCAATAAAGCAGAATTTATTTTCCACACACTAGATGTCCACAGGCAGTTACTTTATTTGGATAGGACCAAACAATCAAGGAAGACAGATCAGTTGTTTGTGTCCTTTGCAGAAAACAAGTTAGGCAACGCGGTCACAAAGGTCACTATTGCCAAATGGATCAGGGACTGTATTACTCAAGCTTATATTTATTCTAACAAAGAGCTTTCCACCTCTGTCAAGGCTCATTCTACAAGGGCTATGGCTACTTCGGTAGCATTTCATTCTAAGCTTGCTATTGGTGACATTTGTGCTGCGGCTACATGGTCTTCCCTGCACACCTTCATTTCTCACTACAAATTAGATGTGGCATCTAGAGGACGAGCTTCATTTGGTTCCACAGTGCTCAGGAGTGTTTTCCAATGAGCCACCCGGGATTTAGGCGCTAGGGACGCTGTCCCATCAGTCAGAATGTAGGCGAGATAGGATCACATAACATCTTTTAGTTATGTACTCACCATAACTTCAGATGTTTGGGATCCATCTTGCCTACATTCCTAATAACCCACCCTCCTTCCCCCTTCCTTGGAGATCAGAGGATATCAGAAGGTCCGAATCCTGTTGTTTCATCATGAAACATCTAACAATGTTATATAAACAAGCTGTGCATGTGTGCATGAATGCGGACAAACAAGATCTGGGGGATTAGTGATGGTGCATCCTGGGATAAAGATAGCTCAGCCAATTAGAGGCCTCGCTGTATAGCATAAGCGTGCCGAGTCGGAGCCGAGGGATCGGCTCCGAACCCATCAGTCAGAATGTAGGCGAGATGGATCCCAAACATCTGAAGTTATGGTGAGTACATAACTAAAAGTTTCAGGGATTATAATAGGATACGCTGGCACAAAATGCATTTATGCTTGCCACTGCACTGTCAAGAATGTCACTGCCTCTAATACAGGAAGATATAAATTGACTTGACACTACATATTATACAGTATTAAGTAGATCCCAATATAGTCAGAAAAAAGATGGGTTGTGATTCTTTGGATAAATTCTCAACCTACACTTAATATTTTACATACATACAATGATGATAAAGGAATGTTCTGTTCAGTAGGAAGAGAAATCAATAAAAAGATTTAATAGTCTTATTAATGTGTATTGGATACCTGACATAGGTGTCAAAACAGTTAAACATTGGCTAGATAAGATCATACAACTTTCGAAAGGTAGTATTATATTAGCGGGGGATTTTAATTGCATTTAAGAGATGAAGACACTAACAGCATTAAGAAAAGAAGAATTTGAGCTCCAGCAAAGGCATTAATACATTTTATAGAATAATTTCAAATTAAAGATATAAATGAATTCACAATCTCAAATTCACTTTATTAGTCTTTTTATTCACATAGACATGGAATCCAGTCAAAAATTGATGAGTATATGTTTCAAATAACGCAATAGCTAAATGAAATAATGTAAAAGTAGTTTCATGTCTGCTTTTGGACCATAATGCCTTAGCATTTGAAATTATAGTGCAGCGGTAGCGTTGTTGCCTCACAGCAAGAGGTTCTCCCGTTCGAATCTCGGCTGGAGTGCGGGGAGTGCCTTCTTTGTGGAGTCTGCATGTCCTCCCCGCAGTTGGGTGGGCGTTCGAAAGACATGGGTAAATGGGTGTGCTTTCGCTGAAGGTTGAACGTCGAGCTGGCACCTCGGCATTCGTGAAAATCTACTGCCAATCATTAGTGGACCGGAGTTCCGTTGCGGCAACCCCTAACCGGGAAAAGCCGAAAGACAACAACAACTAATAATAAATTTTCTATTAAAAGAATACCAGCCTATATAACTAATCTAAAGGACTTTAAAGAATACTTAAATTCAAACATTTATTGAAATCAATAATACTGAAGAAACAACTGAGTTTTTTGTGAGGGATGTGCTAAAAACATATTTGAATGGCAAAATTTTGGGTTGGCATGCTTTTAAAAGGAAATGGGACAAAGATTTGCTAGAGACACACGGAAAGTGGATAGATTAAAACAGGCTAATCAAAAGGGACAGGACACTAAAATTAATGAATTAAATAATAACTATTTGGAAATTTTAAAACACAAAACTGTGATACATCTAGAGAAGGTCAGATTAATCAATTATTCCATAAACACAAAATCCATTCATAAATTAGCCTCTAGAACAAAAAAAAAATGCTTACTAAATCTAACCATATTAGAGTTATATTCTTCAGATGGTAAGAGAAAGGTCACTGAAATAGATGATTTTTTTTAAATATTTAGATCCTATTTCAATAATCAAAATAATTCATCATATTCACAGGCATTAATTAAATATTTCATAAAAAATATACTAAAAATGGGTTGTAAGAACATGAAATAAATGTGTTAGATTAACCTATATTAATATTAGAACTTAAAAATCAAATAAATTAAAATCTAAAGCACCGGGTAATGATGGTATAATACCAGAAATATATAAATTACTACGTAAAGATGCCTTAACTGTATTGCATAAATTATTTTTAATAGCTAAAGCTCTACAAAATGTTCCTTCTTCATGGAAGTATATGCTTATATCACCAGTTTTAAAGGCAGATAAAAATCCAACTGACTGTTCCTCTTATAGGCCAATTTCACTATTAAACTTTGATTATAAAATATTCATGGCTATATGTGCTACAAGAATCCAACAGATTTATAGTGAATAGGAATACTTATAAAAACATTAAAAGAATACTAGCCACTATAGACTTTGTAAATTATAAAAATGATTAATTTTGATGAGTTTAGACATAAATAATGCATTTAACTCTGTTGGTTGGAAATATTTATGGTTTTAGAAGAATATAATTTCTCATATTATTTCATACAACTTATACATTTTCTTTATAATGACACTTTTTCTTACATCAAAATAAGTTCATATTTATAAGATTCAGTATTAGTGACAAGATGAACTAAACAAAGTTGTCCACTATCACCACTACTATTCATCCTAATTATAGAATCATTTGTGAATTACATCAGATCATGATCAGATATTAAAGGCATATGGCTAAATAATAAATTAACTTCCAAGATATTATTATTTGCTGATGATATTCTTTTGACTTAAAATGATAAATATGCTCTTAAGGTAGTTTGTAAAGCAATGCACCACCTTCAGAGAAAATCTGGACTTACCTTTAATCAAAATAAAAAAATGTTACTGATTAATACTAATTCTAAGGATGTAGAAGAAACATTTTCCAAACATAGACTGGTAGATAAAAAAGTACATGGGAATAACATTAACAGAAGGCATTAAGAATACAGTAGAAGAAAATTATGAAAACATAATCATCATTAATAATCTTATAAATAAATGGAAAGGGTTCATTTGTTTCATGGATGAGAGACTTTTTTAATAAAAATGATTTATTTCCTAAAATTTTATATATAATACAATCTTTCACTCTCACCACCTAAAAAAGTATAAAGGAATTTAACACTTTGATAGTTAAATTTCTTTGGTATCCCAACAAACCCTGATTGGGAACAAATCATCATATTAGAGGTTGGTCCTTTGGAGGGATAGGTATGCTGGATATAGATTTCTATTAGTTATCACCAATAATAAAAACAATCACTTTATGGTCAAACAAACCTTATAGCGCTAAATGGAAGGAGATACTAGAGAATATATGGAATCAAGTCAGATAATTTATAAACAGCAAAATATAGTTATGAATAATATTCTCTGGATATTAAAAGATTATATATATTGGAAAATAGAAATATAATTAATCCTTCTTATGTCACATTAATGCTGACTACATATAGGAATTTTATTTATAAAAACCCAAGTTATAAGGCATGGTCCCTTTTAATTTTCCTACTCCTTAGATTTAAAACAATATATATACTTGTGCCATAAATAAAATGAATAAATTTAAGGAAAATAATTTACTATTCTGTTGTCAGTTATTGGAGGGAAATACATTGCAAACTTTTGATTATATAATTTCCAAATGTAAATTAGACAAAGAAATGTGGTTAGATATACAAATGTGTAGATTATTAATAGAAGATAAAATTAATGTAATGCAAGCATCAGTAAAAAGTGACATACCAAAACATATTGATCTTGTAATTATTTTGACAAATCAAGAAATTGTTAGAAAAATATTATCTAGAATATATAAAATAATAACACAGCAAATAATTTCAAAGAAAGTTACTAGGATTATTTTAAAATTATAAATAATTTTAATCCTAGTGAATAAGACAAAAATTGTCATCCTCAAAAAGAACTACATCCTCTATGAAGTGGACAATCGTCAATTTTTCAATCAAAAGGTGCTTCAACAAAGTATTAGTTTAAGGGTGTACACACTTATGCAACCAGCTTATTGTACTTTTTTTATTTTTTATATTTTCCCCTAACAAATTTGTTTGTTTTTCAATTGAATTGTACAGGTTATAGGTTGCATTAAAGGTGGGAAAAGTTTTGAAATAATTTATTGTGGTCTCATTTTTTTATATAAAAAAACTGGCATTTTAATAGGGGTGGGTACACTTTTTATATCCACTGTATGTTTTATGAATAAAAAGTTATTAACCCATTTTGGGCAACATTGTTTTTTACAGACTTTATTTAACGATATATTAATCTTAACTAAAGTATTAGTCTTATTTAATACTTCAATACTGGTTTGTATAAAGAAAGTTCAGTATCAACTTTTATCCAGTATTATTGTAATCGCGAGAAAAATAAGCACAAAGAACTACAAAAATGAGTTTACTCCAACAATGAAAAAATCCAGGAACATTGCAATTGACCTCTGTCAGTTAGAACTGCCAACAATAAAGATGAAAACAGCCAGAGTCACTATCTGATACAACTCCTGGATGAAACTTACAGAACAGCTAAACAAATAATCACAAATCTAATGAAGCAAACAGACACTGAGAACACTTAAAGCTTTGGACATAGCAGGCATCTTTGTAAATAGTTAATCTAGTGCTTTTCTATTTTGTTTTTTTAGTTTGTTTTCTTAAACCTTATATTTCAATACATCTGTAAATGTTATAATTAGCTGATTATTTGTTTGAACTAAAAACAATTAAAACAAATTCATTGCCCATTAGTAGTGATGTGCGCAGCAGCACATTTATTTTGTCAGTACATGATGTATAGACTTTAATTATATTCAGTAACAGAAAATGTTACTTTGTTTGAAATATAGTTCTTTTTTTTTCACTTCTACGATTAGATAAGGGTAGGGGGTCCATTATTTTCCACAACCTATCAAACACATTACTTGCATATTTAGAGACACATATATACACATTTCTATTTTTGTTTTAGTAATTATCATTTTCATATAAGATCTTCATTGTTATTTTTCCATAATTGATCCCCACTCCTCCTTCTACATCCTTGATCTAATTTTTTCACAATATATCTGCAAAAATCCATGTTCCATTAAACAAAATTTCATTCAGTCTTCCATACTAACTTAGCCATATTACACAAAATAAATTCTTATCTACCCTTCTCACATATTCTTTCTTCTTATATCCACACATAATCATATTCATATCTATACTGTTTGTCTTTAATATTTTCAAACATTTTTCTTCACACAACTTTTTCCAGAGTTTCATCGTGCTTTTACATTTCAAAAAGTATGCTGTTGTGTCTTTCTCCCCACAAAATAAACACACTCTTTCAACTTTCTTTTTATATGTTTTATTCCTCTTTGCTGGTAACTTGTTTATTATCAGTCTCCATATGAAATGCATTCTAGTATCTTGTCATTTTTTCCTGATTTTAATAGCTTTAGAGTAGGGGAGTTCCCCAAAGTCCTGGCCAAATTTCCCGTAGTAGTATAAATACCATCTCAGGTCGCCCCTGAAAAAGAGGCTGTTTGCCTAATGGGACTAACCCAGTAAACAAAGGATGTATAAATAAATAAACAAAAATAAATAAGTTAGTGCATATTTATTCTGAACACTAACTTCACAAAGCCTCATGATCCCGTGACATTTGTTTGTCCACTGGAAACATTGTAATGCGAGATTGTGACACCAAAGTCCTCTGAAAGAATGCATATGGTACCTGGAGCTCTTGGACAATGTGTCCCAGGCTGGTATGAGCCTAGTATTGTGTAGCACCCTACTTTCAGCATGGATGATACAGCAGTCTGCCTTCACAAAGGATGATGCCACTATGCAAAGATAAGATGACTGATTTTAATAATTGGCTTAACTTCTGGTGTTATTCAAAGAGAGTACAATACTTATCAATGTGGGAGGATATGATCCGCAGACCATATTGCTTTGCCAAGCATGGTCTGCTCTTGTCCCCACTAAGCTTCTGAATATTGACTAAAAGGTTGTCCTTCACCTTATTGCCTTTTTTAGGCAATGCCAAACTGACAAACCTTCCATCTTGGCAAAATCAACCTATGGAATTTAAAGGCATTAACTGCTTAATATCAGGAGCCTAAACAAAAAGCTCTATTACCTTTAAACTCTCCTCACCTTGGAGAATGCAGACGTGTGCATTTTTTGAGACATTGTTTAAAGTCACCCTCCATACATTTAGACCAGCTACTGCATAGGTAGGGCCTGAAAGTGGAGGTGTCTCTAGCTGCATCAAAGCAAAAATGTATAGTCACACATTATATCATATCCTTGCTAACTATAGATCACCTTCTATGACCCAGGAAACCAGTAGATCATACTAAGAGCTACTACAATTCTACTCAGTGCCATATTCCTGGGGACTTTACCCCTCGATAAATTGGGTATCCTACTGTATCCCAAATTTGCACGCACACAAATTCCTGGTCTTCATAAACACAAACTGCCTAATCTAGTTAATCAGTTTGCCTACTAGGGGTGCAAACACAAATATGGGAAAATGCTACCCTCACTTCAGTGTAATATCTTCTCTGGTAAGGTCTGACCATAAGTCTGTCTCCTTCAAAAAAAAATCAATGCTATGACCCCAGCAAACCCTGTAACAGTTAGGAGGCAAACTACTTAGTATTAAGGAATTACCTGATAGAATTTCAAACCTTTCCAAACCTGGAGAACAGAACTACTTATGCAGAATAACCCTGTACTGTTATGTCAATCAATGCATAGAGACAGCTGTGTCTACTAGAAACAAGTTCAGAACAAACTCAAATAAACAAACCCTCCTGGTGGAATTCAAACATAAACAGATTATACAATAAGGGGACAAAAATTCATAGCTAAAATTAGGAAGTGCAAAGACCAGCAAGATGAAACTCTGTCATCAGGCTAAACAAACAACTAAAAGGGCAAGTTAAGTGTACCAAAGCCAATTTTGAGGTAAAGATAGCCTCCCAGGCCATGGACAACCACAAGGCTTTCTTTAGCTATGTCTGAAACCTCGAAGATGGTACAACAGTGCACAGAACTGATTATTAATGGAGCCACTTACATAGGGACAGATGGTATAGCAAATCTGCGAACTGACAAATTCAGCTCCAATTTTAACCCCCTCTCCCTCCCAAGTAATACTAATAAATATACCCCTCAGCTGTCACTAGGGAATAGGTCCTAAGTTCACTCCCTAAGGCTAACAACACTGCATCAATGGGTCCTGACAATATCCAGGGAGCCTTTTAAACAGCCTGAAACATTATCTAACTGGACCTTTGGAGTCGCTATTTAAACATAGCCGCCGGAAAGACTTTGTACCACATGAATGGAGGACTGCAGCAATCATCCCTCTGCACAATGGTGGTCCCTCAGTGGGCACTGAGAACGCTAGACTCATAAGTATGACTAATCAAAAATGCAAAGAAGTAGAAAGAATTATCATGGATGTGATTAATAATGAAATAGGAAACCTTCAGAAACTGGATCAACCCAGTTTGGCTTTGTTAAAGGCAGAACATGTCTACTTAACCTGGTGGACCTCTTTAAAAAGGTCACCAAGGCATTGCATGTTAGCATAACAGTGCATATTGCCTACTTTGACATGGCTAAGGCATTTGATACAATACCTCACTCAGGCATTGTAAACACACTCATAGAATTAGGCACTAACCCCCTTGCTTCAGCCTAGATGGCCAGCTGGCTCTCAGATAGGACCCAGGCAGTTAGGATAGGGTAGACCACCTCCACAAAGATGCTGGTCATTAGCAGAGTCCCTCAGGGCTCTGTGCTGGGCCCATTCCTTTTTTTTTTGGCATTTACATCAAGGAAGTCATAACCAATGTTAAAGGCTTCTACCTAACTAAGTTTGCAGATGACTGTCACCTAAGAGCAGTCATAGAATCCCCAAGACACTAACATCATACAGGAAGGAATAATACAGTCAAATGACTGGTGCCAAAGCCACAGCTTAAAACTCAATGAGAACAAATGCATAATAGACTCCTTTGTGAAGTTAGCCACCCTAGGGAAGGTATCTCACTGATAACATGCCCGTAAGAGTGGAATTAGTAGTCAGGGATTTGGAGACATAAGTGTATAGCAACCTTGCTTTCTACTAATATAAGTTCAAAGAAGACTACTAGGCTAATGGTCCTAGAGCCCTTACAAGCCTAACCGTATTTATCCTGGGTTGCCCCAGCTGTCAGTGTTTGAGAGTGAAGTTCATAGAGGTAATGGTCTATGGTAGTTAATACTGACTTCCTTTGTCCAGGAAGGACATGGGCATCACCCCAGGAGTGAATTTCTGGTCAGCTATCCATTGATCTAGGTTACATCTAAAGAGGGTCAGGAGGGGCTCTGTTTCACATGAATTGGAAGCCTGTTCCAGAGAAGTGGCAGCTCTGGGAGATGTATCTATCTCTCCAGCAGTACTTGTTCATGTCAGAGGCTAGGTTAAGATACCTGGAGTGAGTACCTCTCATGCAGTTTGATTTACAAATGTGTAGTATTTCATTCAGGGCCGGGTCAGAGACTGCCATGCAAGCCATGCATAGTTCACCCCTTAGCAACCTGTAGGAGACAGAATTCTGGTACAGTGGTTATCATTGTCACCTCAAAACAAGAGGTTTTCCAGTTCAATTATCAGCTGGGGTGCCTTCTGTGCTGAGTCTGCATGTCCTCCCTGCATTCGTGTGGGTTTCCTCTGGGTGGTCCAGGTTTCTCCTACATTCCAAAAACATGCACCTGTAGCATTTTTCCCGGGCCTCAGCTGAAAATAGGCTCTGTCTTATAGTTGGACTTTCCCGGTCAGCAAATGTTAAATAAATAAATAGAATTCAGTGACATGGTTTTCTGTCTTTCACTTAAGACTTGTTTTGTGTAGCCTGTAATTTTTTAGTGAGAAACCTCTGTGGTCTTTCCAGTTGTTGCAGGAGTCTGATGAGGTACATGCAAAAGGGAGCATTGTACTCAATTATTGGTCTGATGAGGGCCGGGTGTAATGGGATTTTAACATCCTTCGATCTAGATGGGATGCCTTTACTTATAAGATGTGCCACATAGAAGGCTTTCCTTACTACTGTGGATACATGGTGTTCATAGTTCAGATTGCTATCAACCAGAGTACCCAGATCATGTACCACTAGATCTATGCTTAGGAGGGTGCTGTATGTAATGTAATTAGCAGGGCTGTCAGATTCTCTAATGGGAATAATAATGCATTTTTTTGCATTTGTCTTTAATCCATGGGGATTGGCACCAGTCATTTGTCTGGGTTAACCCTGTCTGCAGTATATTAACATCATTAGGGACTCAGTGATTGCTCCCAATTTGCAGTTGTCGGCAAACTTGGTCAGCCACAGGCTGTCCAAGTTTGCCCAAACTTCTAAGAAATAAATTCTGAACACTTAAGTGGCCCCAGTACAGAAACCTGTGGTACACTACTAATGACTGGTCTTTTGTTAGAGGTGAAGTCACCCACTTTGACAGTCTGTGTCCTGTCAGTGAGCCATTTGGCTATCCATCTGGTAATTTAGGGGTTAATTCCCAATTGGGAGAGTTTCTTTATAATACCTGAGTGGGGAATTGTATCAGATTCCTTGACTAGATCAAGATAGGCAGTATGCATGGTCTTTCCCTTGTCCAGGGCCTTGGTGACTTTCTTAAAGAAGCCAACCATGTTTAACAGGCATGATCTACCCTTAATGAATCTGAACTGGGTTGGGTCCAGAGTTTAGAGATTATCTATGCCCTTATTAATAAGGTCCATAATGATTATTTCTGTGGCCTTGCAGACGAGGCTTGTCAAGCTTATGGGCCTATAATTCTCAAGGTAGGTTGATGGTTCCCCTTTGTGCAGAGGGATTACTGCTGCTGTCCTCCATTCTGAAGGAACATAGCCAGTTTGCAGGATGTGGTTAAACAGGGATGGGTCTGCTAGGTCATATTTTAGGTTATTTAAAAGGCAACATGGGATGTTGTCTGGTCCCACTGATGCTGTGTTTTTGGCCATGGAGGGTGCCGAGATAACATGCTCTCTTGAGATAATAAGCTGAGGAATACTGGCAGATAAACCTTGGGGGATGACCGGAGGAGATGGGGGGGGGGGTGAATTTGCTCCAAATCAGTCAGCTAGCAGATTGTGAAGAACACAAAAAGAAGGCAGTCAGCAATACCACAGGTCCATGTATGATAGAAAACACTCCTTTAATAAAATTAAGTGCTTTCGTCAGACACTTCTGACTTCATCAGTATTCTGATGAATGTTGAGGAGCTTGGTTTTGTTTTGTTTTTGTATTTATTTCAGAATTTCCAGGTTTTGAGACTTCAATCATATGGTTTTGACCATATGAAATTCGAAGTTTTAAACCTTCGATATTCCAAAGTGAATCTATATTTTATATATATATATATATATATATATATATAATGTGTATGTGTGTGTGTATATGTGTATGTGTGTGTGTGTGTGTATATATATATATATATATATATATATATATATATATATATATATATATATATATAGGTAGGTAGATTTGTGTTTCAGTCTTCTTAGATCAATGCTTTTTATACGATAATTTCACCGTTCAATGTTTCATTAGTTATAAACATATATCCCTGCAGTGGAAATAAAGTAAAATGCAACACTGTGAGACCAATATTCCACTAAAACACTACACCTGGTACTTGTGTATGAGCCCATAGGTAGGTACTAGGCTATTGCCCCTTGGGCCTATACAAGCCTAACCAAAAAGGTACCCTGGCTTTCGCCACCCATGAAAATTATTTTCCTGTGCCCCTGTCAAGCAGAACCACAGAAGTGATCCCTGGGGTGAATTTCCTAGTACCCACCCAATCATAAAGATTTTTCTTGAAGAGTGCCAATGAGGAGCTCTGTTTGACATAGGTAGTCTGTTCCAAAGTATCGGAAGTCTCTGGGACAGGAATCTATCCCTCCAGCATGTTCTGTTTATTGTGGTGACAAGGTTTAGGTCCCTAGAGCGTGTAGCTCAGAGGGATTGAGATTTCTTTAAGTGGAGCATGTCCAACAGCTCTGGGTTTGACATAGCTTTGTATGTTAGGCTGAGATCGCCTCTGAGTAGGCGATATGCGACAGAGTAAAGCTGGAGTTTTTTATGACAATCTGCGTAAGGCATCTGTTTGAGGCCAGTAATCCTCTTTGTGAGGTATTTTGCGGCCTTTCCAGTTGGTGTAGATGTCTTGTGAGGTACATACCAAAAGGGGCGTTGTACTCTATAATGGGTCTAATGAGTGAAGAGTAGGGGGGGCAATGACTTCTTTTTTTCTGGATGAGAAACCTTTTCTGATAAGGTGTGCCATGTAGAAGGATTTGCTGACTACTGTGGCAATGTGATTATCAAAGGAGAGACTACTGTCCACCTGTGTCCCAAGGTCTCATCACACTTTTGGTGTTAAGTAGACTACCACCTATGTGGTAGTTCATGGGTACAGAGCTTTTACCAAAGGGGATGACAATGCACTTTTTGACATTAAGCATGAGACCATGGCTTTGACACCAGGCATCTGTTTCAGTGAGGCCCTTTGGTAGGATGTCCACATCGTTAGGAGTTTTGATTATGGCTCCTAGTTTGCAGTAATCTGCTAATTTAGTTAGCCAAAGACCTTCTGTGTTAGCCTGTACTTCAGAGAAGTAGGTACCAAACAGGAGAGGACCCAGGACTGAACACTGTGGTACTCCACATGTTACTGGTCTGAAGTCTGATTTGGAGTCGGCTACTTTCACAGTGTGGGTTCTGTCAGTAAGCCAGTTGGCAACCCATCTTGTGACATAGGGATTTATACCTAGTTTAGTGAGTTTATCTATAATTTCAGAGTGGGGGATGGTGTTGAATGCCTTGGCGAGATCTAGATAGGCTGTGTGAACCACCTTACCCTCATCTATGGCTTTGGTGACTACTTCAAAGCAGTCTATCAGGTTTAGGAGACATGATCTGCCTTTTACAAACCCGAACTGTGTGGGTTCCAGAGTTTGGAGATCTCCAATGTCTTTGTTTGAGTTCCATGATTATATGTTCCATGGCCTTGCAGACCAGGCTCGTCAGGCTAATGGGGCAGTAGTTCCCGGGGTCTGTTGTGGCCCCCCCGTTTGTGGAGTGGGATAACCGTCGTGGTGCACCATTCAATGGGCACAAAGCCTGAGGTGAGGCTATGATTGAACATGGTACTTAGGTGGGGTGCCAGTTTATTCTGTAGTTTGTGTAGAAGGCAGCTTGGGATGTTGTCAGATCCCATGGATGCTGTGTTCTTGGCTTTGGAGAGTGAGGTTTTTACCTTTGCAGCTGTGATTACAGGAACTTTGCATGCTTCTGGTATAAAGATGGGCCCTTTAGGGGGTGAGAGGGGGTAAAGTTAGCACTGAAACTATCTGCCAGGATGTTGGCAATATCAGTTGGTTCTGTATATTTAGTGTCATTGTGCTGCAGAGCAGATCTGAGTGTTGCCATTGAGATTCTTGACATAGCTATAGAATGCTTTGTGGTTGTCTTTAGAATCAGTGAATTTTTGCTTTCATAACTAGCTTTGGAGGATTTTGAGGGATCTCAAATTCTTACTGAGGCTGACCAGGGAGTTCCTCCAATCGTGGGATTTTACTCTTTTTTGCAACAGTTTCTTTCTTCTGTTGTAGAGTTTGTTTATAGCAGAAGACACCAGATCGGCTTCCTTTTTGGTTCTGTTAGGGATAGCATGATCCATGCACTCATGTAAGTGCTTGTAAAGTGCATTTGTGTAGGATACAGCAGTCGTACCTCTGTTATCTATCAGCATGGGTGTCGTGAAGTTTGCCACTTCTGTCTTAAGAAGCGTGAAGTTGGCTTTGGAGAAATTTTTTACGGTTGTTTTCCTAATGGGAGGTGGGAACAGGATGTGGATGTCTAGGGTGATTAGCTTGTGGTTGGATCTGACCTCTGGTGTGGAACACCGATCACCCATGTTGGTGATGACCAGGTCTAGGATATTGCTGCCCCTGGTGGGGGTGTGGTTAAGTTGATCCAAGGCGTTAGAATTGATGATTTCCAGAAAACGTTGAGCAAAAGACTTGGTACATGAGTAGTTTTCCTAGTTAATGGTAGGGTAGTTGAAATCACCCATTATTAGAGTATTGGGATATACCTTAATATTTTCCAGTGTATCAAGAAAAGAGGAGTGGGAATCCTGGGGCAAGGTGGAGGGGTTTGTAGCAATCTACAATTTGGATTGCGGTTTTGCCCAGAGTTAGTTGAACTTGGAAAATCTTGGATGCATTATGCTGAGCAACTAGCTTGGAGGTGTGGATATCCTTAATGAATATGGACACGCCTCCACCTGTAATGTTACAGTCTGGGTTTGGTGGCCGAAAGGTGTCGTATGAATTATAGGCTGGTAATGCAGGGGTGCTGTCTGGAGCTTTGAACCAGGTCTCTGTCACTGCACAGATGTCAGTGTTCTCCATTTTAAGGAGTGCCTCGAGTGAGTGCATTTTGAGGTTTAGACTTCTAGCATTGAGTAGCATTACCCTCAGATTTTGCTTGCTTGTCCCCATTATGGTGGTGAATTTGTCATTTGAACCTTGCCTAAAAAAGGTACTATAGGGGTGGCAAGAGCCAGTATCGGGAATCACAAGGGCGACAGGTGCAGGCCATCTCTGGCAAAGCAGCGTGGTCTGTCGATCATGTCATCCCAGGCAGACAGATACTGGATTCCCTTAGAATGACACCAGAAGCTTAGCCAATTGTTAAAGTCAATCATTTGTCCTTGTACTGTGGTATCATTCTGGGTGATGGCAGGATGTTACTCAGGGCTAAGGTCATACCTACCTGGGCTACAAGATCGGAGAGCTCCTCCATGTCTGTTTTCATGTAGTCCAAGGAGGTACGTCTCAGGTCATTCACACCAACATGGACAATGGCAGAGTCATATTTGTACTTGTTGTGGAGTGACCTGAGTGCGTGCGTTATGTGGTGGATCCTGGCACCCGACAGGCAGCTGACAGTAACTTTTTCCTTGTTTAGCCTGGTGAGTGGAACATCAGTGTGCCTGACTATAGAGTCACCTATGACTAGAGTGTTGGGTACGTTATGCCTTATGGTCTGTAGTTGGGTGGCACACTGAGTATGTGGGCTATGTGTCATTTGGGTAGTGTTGGGGGGTAGAGGTTGCTTGCATTTCTGCTTTGGAGGTCTCGGTTGTTACTGTGATCCTCCGCAAATGTAGGTGTGTGTTTTCTGCTTGTGTGTGTGTGTGTGTGCTTTGGTGGTGTAGGTTTTGAGGGACTATGTGATGAGTGTGGTGCAGTGCAAGTGTTTACCTTCTCCTCTTGACTGTCTAGTCCAGTCTTCAGTGAAGAGAGCTTTGCTTCCAGTTTAGCTATATAAGTGCATCTCTCACAGGTCGTAGTGTTGTGTGGTCGGAGGAGAGGGTTGTCTGTGTACATGAGGCAATTACTGCATTGTCCCAAGATGCCCAGATTCATCAGGTAGACAGGAGAAAACACCGGGAGCTGACCTTTTAGACGTGCCTGAATAGGTGCTTATTTATTAAGTACTAAAAGCTGTTTTCCTCTAGACAAGTGAGGAAAGTTGAGTGCTGTAGTAATTTGTAACTTATTTAGTGCTTACAATGAGTTCTGAACAAGTGCTGAGCTCAAAGAAACAGATTTGAGTGCTAAAACTAAAAAGCTGGCTAGAGCAGACTTTATGGTGCCAGGAATAGTTTAACCCTAGTTAAGTGTGTGTGTGTGTGGGGGGGGGGCTCAGGAGCTCACAAACAGTCCTGGACAAGACCTGCCACAGGAAAGGGGGGAAGCAAGCTTAGAATTTGGTTTTCAGTAAAAGTGGAAATGGAGAAAGCTGGAAAAGAAGTTAATTCAACGTTAAGAATCTGAGTGGGTTGGCCTTCACAAATGTTCTCTATTAGATTGAATGAACTAATGACACTAGACTGGGAGGAGTGTCAAAGATCAAATATACAGTATGGCCGGGCAACTGCAAAGCCACCAAATATAAGAACACCACAACACTAGGGATGGTGGGTGGGAAAAATTAGAGTTCCTAGCTGTAGCCACTAAAGGAAAGTTTTAAACAGATCAAGGAGCAAGCAGACTCTAGAGAATGCTTTTAACTGTAAACAGACAATTATAGTAATGCACACTATTACAGTTCCTAGCTGTAGAACACAGAAACCTCAAAAAATCAAAAATGCACAGAAAAGCTCTGATAGAGCACTCACAAACAGAAAATACAACTCTCAGTATGAAAAAGCAGTTTACAGTTAAGTAATTCAGTAAACATGCAATTAGAGTTAAAACAGTACATAAATGCAGTGAAACAATAAAAAAGCTTTATAACAGTGCAAAATGTAGTAGATCAACTGTATAGCACAGTTATAAGCATTTCAGAAGTGCAGTTCAGTGAAATAAGTGTAAGAAATAACGTATTCTGCTCTTGGAATCTTAAGGAATTTCCCCTTAGTTTCAGTAATGAAATACAATCCACAGCCTAAATGTTCAAAATAAAAGTTCAGGGAATTATAATAGGATATTTGGGCATAATATTTACTCAGCTCTGCCTGCCATCATCACATTGTCTGGTTTATTAATATATGCATATATGTGTATATGTATACATATATATATATATATATATATATATATATATATATATATATATATATATAGATACACACACACACACACAAACTCACATTTATTTTATTTTACATTTGTTTACTGAGAAGTCTGACTGGACACAGGTCCATTTTCAGTGGAGGCCTGGGGAGAAAAACTCCAGATAAAAATACATAAAACACAAGAATCAAAAATCAAATCAGAAAATCAAAAATCAAACTGGAAGAGATCACAGTAACTGGATTATGGATATTAAGTTTTGTAGTGTTAACATTTAGCAGATAGGTACATGTGGTGCATATTAAAAATCATCTGCATTTCCTAGTACAGTGTTTATAATATAGTTACAGAAATCACAGAAAATATTCAAATATTTTAGATTGTTATATTAGTTTTAACACACACACACACACACACACACACAATTTATTTTATTTTACATTTGTTTACCAGGAAGTCTGACTGGACAAAGGTCCATTTTCAGTGGAGGCCCAGGGAGAAAAGCTCCAGATAAAAATACATAAAACAATACAGTAATGAAAACTCAAGAATCAGAAAATCAAAAATCAAACTGGAAGAGATCCACAGTAACTGGATTATGAATATTAAGTTTTATAGTGTTAACATTTAGCAGATAGGTACATGTGGTGCATATTAAAAATCATCTGCATTTCCTAGTACAGTGTTTATAATATAGTTACAGAAATCACAGAAAATATTCAAATATTTTAGATTGTTATATTAGTTTTAACACACACACACACACAATTTATTTTATTTTACATTTGTTTACCAGGAAGTCTGACTGGACAAAGGTCCATTTTCAGTGGAGGCCCAGGGAGAAAAGCTCCAGATAAAAATACATAAAACAATACAGTAATCAAAACTCAAGAATCAGAAAATCATAAATCAAACTGGAAGAGATCCACAGTAACTGGATTATGGATATTAAGTTTTATAGTGTTAACATTTAGCAGATAGGTACATGTGGTGCATATTAAAAATCATCTGCATTTCCTAGTACAGTGTTTATGATAGTGTTACAGAAATCACAGAAAATATTCAAATATTTTACATTGATATATTAGTTTTAACAATTAGGAGATTGAGTTTTAACCCATTTTGAAGTATCTTGACGTAGCAGACTCTTCACATTACGTAGCAGTATTACTGGGGCACATAATTTATGTTGCACTTTTTGAGGTAGCATGGAATGCTGAAAGGTAGTCAGGGAAGATGTTTAAGTAGAAGGGGTGAGACAGCATAAGAGTAGATCTGTTGTGGGTAGTCTAATTGTTACCAAGTAGTAGGGGTGAAGTAGAGTAATGTTATTGATTAGTGGTGCCACTTAATGTTAGTGGTGGAAAGTGAAGAACAAGATTAATGGTTTGAATCCAGAGGAAAGTTAATGTAAAGTGTAATCAAAACCTATGGGTCTAAGCAAGAATTCTGATGGGTTAATTCTACTAGATAGTGAGGTGTGTTGTGTGGCATACTGGTAAGGAAGGAGATTGACTGTATAGTAGATGTTTAACCCTTAGAGTCACTGGAGCATAATCAGGTATTTGTATAGTGTGCTTTGAGGAGCTTTTTAAATTGTGAGGTGGAACTAATGGAAGTTAGGTGGCTAGGTAGGGTATTCCAAGCTTTAGAAATAGAATAACTGAAGAGAGATTTCCCAGCATCATTGTTAAATTTGATGAAGTCTAGGTGGTTTTGGCTACTAGATCTTAAGGTTCTTGATATAGAATAGGGGATAATTAGTTTTTGGAGCACTGGGGGTTTTAGCTGGGTAGTAATATAGCTTGTGAGCTAATGACAATGGATTGAGTACACATGTATACATGTGTACACACACACAGACAGACACACACACACATTACTGGTAATCTAATTGTAACCAGCTAGCCATGTCTTGTTACTGTGTGAGAGTGAGAAATCAAGCTAATGAATAATATTACTTGTCACCTCCAGTTTCAAATTCACATTTATTTTTGTAAGAAATTGTAGGGTAATTACTTCTCTGGTACAGAAAATCTGCTAGAGAAATAATTACCCACCGCTGTCCTGAAGCTGTGGTAATGATATATATATTTTTTTAAATTCGATTACTACTGGTTTAAAACTTAAAAGAAAAAAGGCAGTTTTGGGACCTATAGTTTTGTCCTTTTCCCACGGTGCTGAAATAACTTGGGAGCCATGGTTAAGGGGTTAAGAGCCGCTTGCAACACTTCCGACCATATCTGAATAAAAGAGAAGATACAGGTCTAATTGAGCAAATACATGCCCCTGTGCTTTTAATCTGACATATGTGTAGTCCATCCATTCTTCATCTGCCCATTAATTTTGAAACAGTAAGCCTGCCTAGAATAATATGGCATCTGTATATTTCATTCTTCAGAGAAATAAGCCTTTTTCTTATTTTTACTGTGAGTTATTTCCCTTTTTATTCAGTTGTTCCTTTGCTAATCATACATTTATGTGACTGAATGATGCAACACTCTTGGATTATGTCGACTTCCTTCAAACCCTTAAGCTTTTCTTTTAATCTCATCAGCATTTCTCTTTTCTTTGCATTTAGGTTAGTTTTCCAAAGACCAGATCATTGAATCACAGTATTGAAATAAGGCCGATTTTGCGAGCTGTCATTTTTTCAAGCTCAAAAAATTACATTTTAAGTTTACATTTTCTGTTGAAAAACTTTATCTACCCACATCCCTAATACATGGCGAATTACCCTGCACTCTTATTTTAAATATAATCACCTAAGTGTTTGTATGTCAAGGAAAGTGAAACAGTCATTTGCTGAAATGGTGGCTTATGCAGTTGGTATGCAGTTGGCTGTGATCATTCTGGAATCACAGTTGACTTCATGAAAAAATGTAGTCTCTGCTTTTTTGTGTAGTCTTCATACTAAATCCACTTAAAATCTGAATTACATAGTTGATCATTTCATATCTTATTTATTCATTTGGTGTTTTTCTTTTACCAATGACCCTCAGTCCATTCTCATTTAGCTGTCATAAAATATGAAGAGAAAAAGCCCTGGTACAGCATAGGAGAAGTTTTATTTATTATAGCCACGGTGGTACAGCGGTAGCATTGTTGCCTCACAGCAAGAGGTTCTCCTGTTCGATTCTTGGCTGGAGTGCCTTCTGTGTGGAATCTGCATGTTCTCCCCACAGACAAGTGGCCTCCGAAAGACATGTGTGAATGGGAGTGCCTTTGCTGAAGGTTCGGCGTTGGGCTGGCAACTCGGCACCATAAAAATCTACTGCCAATCATTAGCGGACCGGAGTTCTGCTGTGGTGACCCCTAACTTGGAAAAGCCGAAAAGACAAACAACATATGTGAGAAAATAATCTTGGATAAAGAACCTACTGTTCCTAAATGGGCATAGCATGCTCCTATGTGCTTGAAGCTTGTTTCCACCCCCTACCACCATAAAGTGATTTTGTAGCAAAGCAACATGCTTGAAGCTGTTGCACAGTCTTCATTCTCCACTAGAAGAAGTCCTCCCCAACACTGAAGAAAGCTAGATTTCATAAGTTGATTTATTATCTGTTATCCTGACCTACTCTTCATTGTTGAAATCACAAATACTGTGGGCTAGTCTGCTTTCTACCAAACTGAAGAAACAACAAATGCCCTGTAGATTTCAAATGTATTAATAGAGGCGATGATTAAGTGACATTTTCCAAAAACAGAGCCATTTAAAGATGCAAGCTTGCCAAAGCCTTAACTCAGCAATGACGTATTGCATTAACATATTGTAGCCAAGTGCTGCCTCCAGGTGTTTCTACAGTTATATCCTACTGATGCCTCTCGTTGTCAAATATTGCTTGCTCATATTTGTATTAATAATTCCAAAACCATGCTACATACAAAGTATTAAAATATTTAATCTTAAAGCATACATAATAGCAGAAACAATTGTATTAAGAGCTGGCCTTAGTCTAGTGCAGATAGAGGTATTTATTGTTGTTCATATATTTATCTGTATTACAAATGTCATGGTTTACTAACTATCTCAACAACAACGTAGCACAGACAGGACTGCCTTGCCTCATAATGAAGCTCACACCTGGATAAATGCAATGCTGCTAACATTTTATGTGTAACTTGAGTGTTTGCCGAGATAATGTAAGTTATTTACAAAATATTACAAACATAATAGTTAACTGTGATTACTGTGACTTATAAAATCCAGTTTAAGACCTAAAACCTAGAGAATGCCTCACTGCATGTGCTGAAGAATGTCATTTACACTTCTTTAGTAAGTCCTAGGGTTCCAGAGAAATGAATATTTGCTTGAAATGTGAGGACATAATTTGATTCTATCAAAAAGCGTAGGGTCTGCCCACTGGAAGTTACAGTGCAAACTTACTGAGCTCCATTGGAGGGGATGAGTTAAGGACAGAAATAATGTGGCTTGAAATGGAAATCCTGTCAAAAGATACAGGTCCTCCAAATCCTACCGACAAAAGAGATCACTTGCAAACTAGAAAATGAAAAAAAGTACTCATATTCTCACTCAAAATTTCAAAGATCCATAGTACAACTAAACCATTTTTGGAAAGAAATCAGAAACATTGCCTGTGTTGATAATAACCAAGAGAGCTATAGTGATATTGTGACTAATGTAAGCACATTAGTGGAGTTAAAGGCCTTAATAAACATCCTGGTCAGCCTTCACATTAATCCTCCAGCTCTGATCAGAAAGGAGTTAATGTCTCCTACTTAACTGTGGCATAGACACATTGGTAATTATCTGCCTGAACTCTTATATCCTCTACAGTCTGCTCTTCTGACATGATCCCACATCCCATTTTACTTTAGAGAGATCTGTACAAAATCAGTCGAACAATACTTGAGAAGCTTGACACAAAATACAATAAAAATTGCATAGCATACATGCGGCATTCTTAAAAAAAAGTGTGGTAAACAATTCTGCAGTCCCCTTGCCCACATCTAGAACCTTTCTCCTACTCCAAGCATCATTCTTCCCCAGTTCAAATAATTGCTTACAGTCATTACTCCCAAGATTATCTTCAGTTTTCTTCCCTCACAATTTCCATCCTATATCCATCCTTTGCCCAGTCGCAAAGTAATTCTAGAAACACATTTATGATCAGGCCTATGAACACCTTAGCAGGTATGGTCTTGTAATTAGCATACTGCATAGAAGACACTCTACTTTGACAGCAGTGTACACTGTTGAGAGAAACTGCACATCAGTGGAAATGGGATGTTTAGCATTGTTGATATCTGCCGTGCCTCTGAAAAACTCACCAAGTTAGGATACAGAAAAAACACAGTCAAGTGGTTGATAAAAACATTTAAGAATGGCTTCATAGTACAGAAAGGCAACTTTTGCCCAGACACCTTCAGCGGGAGAGTCTCAAGTATCTGTAAGTGGTCATATAATATTCTATTTATAACTGATATACACATACACAGCCAGTCACTCAACATCACTCTGTTTGGTTGATGACATAATTTGCCATAGAAGTGGTCCATCCTCACAAACGTCCAGTCTTGTCTACAGAAGGACTTCTATCATTGCCATTGACTCAAAAGTAACACCATAACATTAAATATAACTAAATGAGAGACCATGTTTTTCTTCACCCAACACAATCTAGTAAAACCTTCTCCCATGCAAAATATGTGCTCTACTATGAGATCTTCTCTCCTGTAGGCAGATATAAATATCTCAGACTTATTCTACTTCCCACTTGTTTATATTGCTATACTGATTCCACCATCTCAGAAGGGTCCGCCCAGCTTAAAGCAGTCTTCTCCATCTTCAGTCACTTTATAAAGAAGGCAGGCAGGCCTTGGCTAAAAATATGTCTCCATTCCCGGACTTGAGTATGTCCTCCCATCAATTTCTTTCTAGTTTCCATACAACAGCAACAGGATTCAAACTACATTTATCCCTTTCTGTCCATTCATCAGTATGCTCCTTCCACTAGAGCACTGCAGCAAATTTCTACAAACATCCAGCTATCTGGAACTAACAGCCCGATTCATCCTTCTGTTATCCTGTCTAACCTTAAAAATTCTGCAGTCAGTACTGCCTCATTCTCTCCGAAATAAAGTACAAATCAAAACTTCCCCTTATAAAGATCAAATTCTCTTCTCACTAGCTCAGAAACCAGAAAAATTATAATATCCCTACACATCACCACCCCCACCTTGGAATGTCATCTGGGTAGAAAAGTTTCAGCAAGGTAGCATCCCTCAGATTGGAACCACCTATGCATGGGACTCAGAAACATTAAACATTATGCACTGTACAGAAATGCTAATTAAACACCTTAAGAACATCTATAAATGTCCTTGCTCCTTGTCAATGGCTAGGCATCTTGTATTACTCCTCACCCATGGGCATGAACCTGCCATAGGTTCATAGCTTGGTACTAGGCTATCGGCCCTAGGGCCTATACAAGCCTAGCCATATCAATTCCCTAGCTATTTCTTCCCACGCTGTTTACTTCCCTGGACCCCTGTCTAGCAGGGCAACTGTTGTGATCCCTGGAGTGAATTTCCTTTCTCCCATCCAGTCATCAAGGTTCCTTTTGAAGAGGGCTAAAGAGGTGCTCTGCTTAACATGTATGGGCAGTCTATTCCAGAGTCTATGGAGTCTCTGGGTCAGGAACCTATCCCACCAGCATGTTTTGTTTATTGAGATAACAAGGTTTAGATCCCTGGAGCATGTGGCTCTGAGGGATTGGGATTTCTTTAAGTGTAGGATGTCCAACAGCTCAGGGTTTGACATGGCCTTGTATGTTAAGCAGAGATCGCCTCGGAGTAGACAATATGCGACAGAGTATAGCTGGAGCTTTTTAAGGCGATCAGCATAGGACATCTGCTTTAGGCCTGTGATTCTTTTAGTGAGGTATTTCTGCGGCCTTTCCAGTTGTTGAAGATGTTTTGAGAGGTACATACCAAATGGGGCATTGTATTCTATAATGGGTCTAATGAGGGATGAGTACAGTGGGACAATGACCTCCATTTTTCTGGATGAAAAGCCCTTAGTGATGAAGTATGCCACATAGAATGATTTCCTGACTGTTGTGGCAATGTGGTTATTGAAGGTGAGACCACTGTCCACCTGTGTCCCTAAGTCACTTATCACATTTTTGGTGTTTAGTGTACTGCCACCTATGTGGTAATTCATGGGTGCATGTTTTTTCCCAAAGGGGATAACTATACATTTCTTGGCATTGAGCTTGAGCCCATCTGTTTCTGTAAGGCCCTTTTGTAGAGTATCGACATAATTTGGGGATTTAATAATGGCTCCCAGTTTGCAGTCATCTGCAAACTTGTTAGCCAGAGTCCCTTATTGTTGGCCTGTACTTCAGAGAAGTAGATGCCAAACAAGAGAGGTCCCAGGACTGAACCCTGAGGTACTCCACTTGTCACTTGACTGGAGCTGGATTTGGAGTCAGCTACTTTTACAGTGTGGGTTCTGTCAGTAAGCCAGTTGGCAACCCAAGTGATGTAGGGATTAATGCCCAGCTTAGTAAGTTTATCTATGATTCCAGAGTGGGGGATGGTATCAAAGGCCTTTGCGAGGTCCAGATAGGCTGTGTGGGCTGCCTTACCCTCGTCTACGACTCTAGAGACTGATTCAAAGACGTTAGGTTCAGGGGACAAGATCGGCCCTTCACGAACCCAAACTGGGTGGGGCCCAGTGTTTTCAGGTTGCCAGTGTCTTTGTTTATAAGTTCCATGATAATACGTTCCATGGCCTTGCAGATCAGGCTCGTCAGACTGATGGGGCGGTAGTTCCCAGGATCCAAGGTGGATTCCCCCTTGTGGAGTGGGATAACTGTAGCTGTGCGCCACTCAGTAGGCATGAAGCCTGAGGTGAGGGTATGATTAAGCATGACACTTAGGTGAAGTCCCAGTTCATTTTGTAGTTCATGTAGTACACAGCCCGGGATGTCATCTGGTCCCATGGATGCTGTATTCTTAGCTTTGGAGAGTGCGTTTTTTACCTGTGTGGCCATTATTACCGGAATTTGGCAATCTTCTGGTATTGAGATGGGCCATTTAGGGGGTGAGAGGGGTGTGAAGTTGGCACTGAACCGATCTGCCAGGATATTGTCAATATCCTTGGGATCAGTATATTGAATGCCATTCTGTTGTAGCTCAGAATAAATCTGAGCATTGCCATGTAGATTCTTGACGTAGTTATAGAATGCCTTGTGGTTTTCTTTGGAATCTTTGGCAATTTTATTTCCGTAACTAGCTTTGGAGGATTTTATGAGGGATCTCAGCTTCTTACTGAGGCTGGTAAGGGAGTTTTTTGCATCCTGGGATTTTCCTCTTTTCTGCAACAGTTTCTTCCTTTTCTTGCAAAGTTTGTTTATGGCAGAGGACCACCAGATTGGCTTCCTTTTTTTGGAGGAGAGCATCTTGGTTCTATTTGGGATGGCACGATTCATGCATGAGTGGATGTGCTCGTGCAGTGCCTTAGTGTAGGATTCAGCAGTCGAACTTTCAGTTCCCGTCTGCATGGGTGTCATGAAGTTTGTAACTTCTGACTTGAGTAGCATGAAGTTGGCTTTAGAGAATTTTTTAAGGAGGTTTCCTTACTGGGGTGTGAGGGTGGGATGTGGATGTTAAGGGTGATTAGCTTATGGTCTGACCTGACCAATGAGGGGGTGACCATAGGTGTGGAGCAGCGATTTCCCATGTTGGTAATGACCAGGTCTAGGACTATGGATTAGTTGATCCAGGGCATTGGAATTTATGAATTTCAAGAACCATTGGGCAAAGGTGTTGGTAAATGAGTAGTTTTCCCAGTTAATGGCAGGGTAGTTGAAATCATCCAGTATTAGGGTGTTTGGTTGTATATTAATATTTTCCAGTATGTTTAGAAAGGTGTAGGTAGAATCTTGGGGCATGGTGGGGGATCTGTAGCAAGCTACAATTTGGATTGCAGTCTTATCTAGTGTTAGTTGCACATGGAGAATTTCAGATGCATTGTGTTTGGCAACTACCCTGGTGGTGTGAATATCCTTGGTGAATATGGACACTCCTCCACCTTTAGTGTTTCGATCCTGGTTTGGTGGCCGAAAAGTGTGGTAAGAGTTGTAGCTTGGTATTGCAGGGGGTGTTCTCTGGAGCCTTGAACCAGGTCTCAGTTACTTCACAGATATCGATGTTCTCCATTTTTAGGAGTGCCTCGAGAGAGTGCATTTTGAGGTTTAGACTTCTAGCATTGAGTAGCATTACCTTCAAATTTTGCATGCTTGTACCTGTTACAGTGGTGGTTTTGTCCTTTGAACTTTGCCTAAAAAAGGCACTATAGGGGTGGCAAGCGCCTTTGCCAGTAACCTGAACCCCAGGGTCGACAGGTGCATACCATCTCTGACAAAGCATTGTGGTGTGTCGATCATGTTGTCCCAGGCAAACAGATACTGGATTCCATTTGAATGACACCAGAAGCTTAGCCAATTGTTGAAGTCAATCATTTTGTCCTTATATTGTGGTATTATTCTGGGCGAAGGCAGGATGCTACTCAGGGCTAGGGTCATACCAGCCTGGGCCACATGATCCAAGAGCTCTTCCATGTCTCTCTTCATGTAGTCCAGGGAGGTAAATCTCAAGTCATTCACTCCAACATGGACAATGACAGAGTCATTTGTTGTGTAGTGACTTGAGTGCATGAGTTATGTGGCAGATCCTGGCACCCGACAGGCAGCTGACTGTAATTTTCTCCTTGTTCAGCCTGGTGAGTGGGACATCAGTGTGCCTGACTGTAGAGTCACCTATGACTAAAGTGTTAGGTACGTTGTCTTGCCTTAGGGGCTGTTGCTGGGTGGCACACTGGCATTGTGAGCTATATGACACTTTGGTTGTGACTGGTGTTTGTTTGCAATTCAGCTTCGGAGGTCCTTGTTTCTTGTGCAGGTTACAGTTAAGGGCCTCCACATATGTGGATTTAGTGTTGCTATGTGTGTGTTGGTGTGAGTTTAGAAGGGCTATGTGTTGCTTGTGGTGCAGTGCGGGTGTGTACCTTCTTCTCTTGACTGTCTAGTGCAATCTTGGGTGGAGAGAGCTTTCCTTCCAGTTTGGATATGTAAGTGCACCTCTCACAGGTTGTAGTGTTGGGTGGTAGGAGGAGAGGGTTGTCTGTGTATATGAGGCAATTGCTGCATTGCCCCAGTATGCCCAGATTCACCAGGTGGACAGGAGAAATCAAAGGAAGCTGACCCTTGGTCATTCTTGTTTTGGTGCTTTTGTTTGAAAAGTACAGGAGCTGTTATCCCTTACCTAATCAAAGTACTTTGCATTTATAGGCTGTTTAGTGCCTATGATTAATTTCTCCTTATTAATAAGGAGAGTTGAGTGCTTGTATCAGTTTAAGGCTTCATAGTGCTTTCCAGCAGGTATTAGAGCAAGTGCTAGTCACAGGGATATTTAAAGGTAAGATGAAAAAAAATGGTTTATCCTAAACACTGCAGTGCGCACTAGAGAAGTTAGATGTGAAAGTAGGTAACTTAAGTTTTACCTGTCTAAAATGTTAAGTTTTAGTGGAGAGTCACTATTTTTAAAACAGCAAGATAGATTGAAAGTGGGTGATCACTTTTGTATTCTGGTACTATGGAATACAGTTGAATGGTCAATAAATTTAAATAGTTGAAGGGGGGGTGATTTCACAAAATGATAAATAGCTGTTTTATGAAGTACTCTAACTTTGTAATAATGAAATAATAATATTTTTGTTTGTATGTATGTTCTTAGCCTCTGGAAATGTAGGAAATGTCCCTAAGTTTAACTCTGTAGATTAGTTCTTGTTATGAATTATTAACTATCAACAAATATAAATTAGAAAAGATGTACTAGTGTGCCTAAATGGCATATGTATATAAATACATATAGATAGTTATCTATATCGGTCTGTCTATATCTATACATACATATATATATATATATATATATATATATATATATATATATATATATATATATATATATATATATTTATATATCTACACACACACACACACACACACACACACATATATATATATATATGTATATAGATCCCATTCAGAAGATCGACTCAATGGAAGGTCGAACTTCATATGGTCGAGACCATATGATCATCTTTCGAAAAGTAAAATGATGTAAAACAACAAAAATCAGCACGTTTATATGGGAGCGAGTCCCTCCTGCACCCTCCCCCGTGTGGGAGGCTGCGACTCCCATACACCCCCATTCATATTTTACAGGAAACCATCATACTAGGCGACCTGAACATAGACTGGAAAAGTATTAATGCTGAAAATCCTTCATCTCATATCAACCTGCATGGTTTTACTCAAACCATTACCTTAACTACTAGGCACGATAAACATACTAATAGAGAAAGCATTCTTGACTGGATACTTATAAACAGAGTCAAAAATAATTACAAAGTAGGAACCTTGCCAGACGATGTCAGCGATCACACTCTAACTTTTATAACAAGAGAAAAAGCTGATTGTTTAAACCCCCACATTATGAGAAAAATACGCACCATCAAACATTTTAATCTTGACCTATTTCAGACTGAACTCAGTGCATGTAACTGGAACCCCTTAAAAACACTTCCTCTTGAAAATGCAGTACTACATTTTAACAAAATGTTTTTATCCATTCTTGACTTACATGCTCCTGAACGTATTATTAGAATGAAAACTAACACAGCCCCTTGGCTCTCCCATGAAACCAAAAAACTCATTCTCACTAGAAATAAAGTCTGGGCCAAATGGAGATCCCACAGAAATGACCCTGATCTTTTACACTTCCGACAGCTTAGAAATCTAACTAAAAAGGCAGTGATAGCTGATAAAAAAGATTCTATGTCGAACTACAACAAACTCATCTTAATAATTCTAAACTTTTCTGGTCCAACTCCTCTCCCCAGGAACTTCCAAAACACCTTCCCCACTAAATGCAGACCCTGATACCCCTCAACAAACTGCAGATGTTTTTAACTCTTTCTTCACTGAAACTATACAAGCTCTAGCTAAACAACTAAATGCCAACAAATTCTGTCCACCAAGTAACCTAACAAACTCCTCCTTTAAATTTTCACTACAACCTATCTCTACATCTTACATTCATAGACTTCTTCTTAAACTAAAACCATGTACCCCCTTTGCTGATAAGCTCCCTTCTCTCTTTATTCAAAAGGCTGCCATAGTTATTGCATATCCTATATCCATTCTCATAAATAGGACAATCAAAGAAGGAATCATCCCTGATATCTGGAAAGTCTCTCATATTATCCCACTTCATAAAGGTGGAAACTCCACAGACTACTCTAACTATAGACCTATTGCTCTCCTCTCACCTTTGGCTAAGATTATGGAGAAATGTATCCATCTTCAACTTGTACAATATCTCTCTCTTCATAACATAATAGCAAACTGTCAACATGGCTTTAGACCACATCACAGTACTACTACTGCCCTGCTTTCCTTTGTAGATACTATTAATCAGAACCGCAACAACAACTTACTCTCTTCTGCCCTCTTCATTGACCTCTCCAAAGCATTCGATATGGTCACCCACTCTTTATTACTTAATACTCTTGAATCTCTCTCATTTGATATCCCAGCCATCAAATGGTTTAAATCCTACCTTACAAACAGAAAACAAGCAGTTCTTTGGGATAACCACACTTCTTCACTTTTGCCCGTTTCTATTGGCGTACCACAAGGCTCTATCCTTGGCCCACTTCTCTTCTCCCTCTTCATTAATGATCTTCAAACAACAATCCCTCAAGCAACCTGCATTCAATACGCTGATGATTCTACACTCATCTGCTCTGCATCTTCTACCCCAGAACTTATCTCTCTCACCCAAAAGGTGTTTAATACCGTAGAAACATGGTTCTCCAGTCGATTCCTCTTACTAAATGCTAAAAAAACTAAACTTCTTCTTTTTACCCCCACATCCAGGGCTTCCCCCGTACATTTCTCCATCTCCTCCAACAGTGCCACTGTCATCTCACCCGACACTTCAACTAAATTGTTAGGTATTACCATAGAAAATAATCTCTCTTTTGACCAACACATTAACAACTCCATAAAACTAGTTAACAGAAAAATAGGATCCTTATATCGAATTAGACCATTTCTTACACCTTCTACTAGAGCAAGGATTGCTCACTCCCATCTTATTTCTACTCTTCTTTATGCTTCACCTATCTTCACCAACCTCAAAAAAACCAACCTTAACAAACTGGCAACCTGTTATAATAACATTGCCCGCTTCGCTACTGGTAACCCCTATAAAACCCATCACTGTCTTAACTTAAAACTTCTAGGCTGGCTAGAGTTTCAAAACTATCTTATAATCCATCAACTCTCTATTGCCCATAAAATACTGTACCAACCTAATAATACCCAGATACTCTCACAACTCATAATCCCCTATAACAATCTCAACTCTCTCCGCTCTTCTAGTAAACTCCTAACAAGTACAATAAAATCAAATAACAATGCTGGCGACTCACTATTTACCAATGCTGTAGGGAAAAAATGGAATTTGTTACCTTCTAATATAACAAATATTACATCATTGCCTCTTTTCAAACAAAATATTAAACTGCATTTCCAAAATCACTGGCTTTGTTCCTGTAGTAAACCTGATTAACTTTCCACTAGTACTACCTAAATTTAAAACTATCTCTCTTACTCCTTTCTCTTTTCTCTACTTGGCTTTCTTTTCTACCCCCTCTGCTTCTCTACCTGTTATCTACCTTAACTTGCTCTCTTATCCACAATCTATCCCTTCCTTTTGACCCTTATTTTCTTTTTACTCTACTTTCCTTACCTCCAATCCTTGTTTACATCATCTGATAAGTATGTGTCAACTTGTATAATGTTATCTGGACTGTAACTGTATGTTATAGTAATTAACACAAGTAGTAGTACTTTACATTGAAGGGTTTGCTTATTTTTGTTTTTTGCAAACTCTATTACTAACTCTATTATCATTATTATTATTATTTTTGTATGATGGTTTTTCTGTATGTATCTTACTTCTGTGGAGCTTTTCTCCCCGGGCCGCTACTGAAAATGGAAACATCTCCAGCTAGACTAGCCCGGTCAACAAATGTAAAATAAATAAATAAATAAATAAATGCTAACTCCAAGCTCTGAGTACTGTGATCTCTATTCAAAAGCTTTGACATTTTGGAAAGTCAGTCATATGGTTTTGACCACATGAAGTTTTCTGTTGAGTCGCTCTTCTGAATGGGACCCATATATAGACATTGCTCTCTCTCTCTCTATATATATATATATATATATATATATATATATATATATATATATATATATACACATAATTTATATATATGTATAATACTAGATCTATATTAATGTCAGTGGCAGAACAGGTAGCACATTTGCCTTTGGTACTGGAAGACCAGAAGCCTGTGGGTTCGTTCTACACCCACTCCAGGTGATTAGAATGTAGAAACTGCAGAGCAACATTAATGGAGTGCTACACTAGTAAGAGTTTGAATGAGACATTAAAACAATAAACTGAGGTCTGATCTGCTTGAGTTGGTGGTAGTTTAAGTGGATGTAAAAGATCCTGTAGCACCTGTTGAAGAGAGTAGAAGGTCCTTTATTTAACACAACATAAAAATATTGCTTACATATTTACAGTGACATGTATTCATTTCAATTTCGTACTGTATCATTTTTCATATAACTTCCTTATTTTTATTTATTCATAACTGACTCTCACTCCTTCCATATAATCTGATTTTTCCAAAATATCCGCCAAAATGTATTTCCCATTAAACAAAATTTCATGCAGTCTTTCATTCCAAATAACTCGTATTCCATAAAATAAATTATATACCCTTCTCATATCTTTTCTTATCCCTATAATCTCCATACATAATCATATTCCTATATATATATATATATATATATATATATATATATATATATATATATATATATATATATATGTATATAGTGTTTTTGCCATTAAAAATCTTCACACAACTTTTTCCAGAGTTTCACCACTCTTTTACATTAAAAAAAGAAACATGGTCTGTAGTTTCTTCCTCCCCACAAAATAAAAAGACCCTTTCAACTTTCTTGTTATATGGCATATTGCCTTTACTGTTACCCATCTCCTTTTGAAATCCTGACAATCTACTATCATGGTACACTGTGTTTTCCTACTTTAATGGCTTTAATCACTTTTCCTTGCAGAATTTTCAATGGCTTTACATAATAATATTCTTTCCTTACATTTCCTTTCTGTATATCATTAATTTTAATTTTCCATGTCAGTAGGTTTTGTTTTTTGTAGGTTTTGTCAGTGGGGTCTACAAGAGGGTAGTGAGACCAGCTATGTTATATGGGTTGGAGACGGTGGCATTGACAAAAAGGCAGGAGTTAGAGCTGGATGTGGCAGAGTTAAAGATGTTAAGCTTTGCACTGTGTGTGATGAGGGTGGACAGGATTAGGACTAAGTATATTAGAGGGTCAGCCCAGGTTGGAAGGTTTGGAGACAAAGCCAGAGAGGCAAGATTACGTTGGTTTGGCATGTGCTGAGGAGGGATGCAGAGTATATTGAGAAAAGGATGAAGCTACCAGGTAACAGGAAAAGAGGAAGGCCAAAGATAAGGTTTATGGATGTGGTGAGAGAGGACATGCATGTGGTTGGTGTGACACAGCAAGATGCAGAGGACGGGAAGAAATGGAAACAGATGATCTGCTCTGGTGACCCCTAACAGGAACAGCCGAAAGAAGATGATGATGACGTCAGTAGGTTTTGTTGATAATTTTAATTTCTTAATTTACATATTCTTTTCTCTTATTCTCAATATCTCAGAGACTTTTTTATAACTTCCATTTAAACATTTTCACTACAAAGTTCTCATGTTATTCCTTTACCCACTTTAATACTCTATACAAGTTTAATGAAGCATAATAAACAGCTATGTTTGGCAACCCAAATCCCCTTCATCTTCACTCGTATACAACAGACCTTATTTCACTGAGTTTAATCTTGAACCCCTTTTGTAAGAAATCACCAGCTGCACAATTTATTTTTCATATTTTAAAGGGATCATATAAACATTAGATATATATGCTACTTTTCCTATTATTACCAAATTGACGAGATAAACTCTTTTCCTGAATGTTAATCTGTATGTCCTCCATGGAAGACATATTTCTTTAATTTTTTTTTTCAAACCCTCCCATTGCATCATAACTACATAATTGTTCCCAAATATTGTTCCTAGCATAGTTCTTTCACTAAAAACTACACATCCCCAGTAGCCACTGCATCACCCAGACCCTTACTTTTATCTTTATTGATGGTCATTCCCATATCCTTTAGACATCCATTCAGAGAATCCAACACTTCTCTCATCCATATTTTGTTCTTAGCAACTACAACTATATCATCTGCATATGTCAATATTACCAATATCACCATCTCCTTTTGCATCATATATCATCTTTCATTTTATAAGCTACTTCATTCCCTGTCACATTCATCACCAATTACCAATGTGAACAATATTCCACTTATGGGACATTCTTGCCTTTTACCACACTTCATATATATTCACACTTCATATATATTTCTGTACTCCGCCACCCATTCACTATCACACTTACTCTTTTAAATTGCTGCTGACATACATACTCTCCTAATTACATTATGTCTTCAATACTTCATAACATCCCATAAAGCATCATGTCCTACTGTAGCAAATGCATTGCTAACTAATATTACTTATCATAAGTTTAATATCCTCCCTTTTTGTTTTAATATTGTCCAAAATTTCCCTCATAACCAATAGCAATTCTTGACATCCACATCCCTTACCTTTATATCATATATACATTCTTACATTATATTATTCATCCACCCCGCCATTCCCCTCTGTATTATTCCCATAAAAAAGCTATAATCTGTGTTATTTAGTGTGATAGGTCTCCATTTTATATTTCATTCTTCTCATCTTTCCACTATTTAAATTTTAATGGGCCACTACATAGCCCTTCATAAACTTAACTCTTCATTCAACCATTCATTCAGTACATTTACAAAATACTATCTTTGCCAACCCATTAATTTCTTGTATGTTCCATAGCCTATACCATCTGGGCCTAATACTGAATCAACATTTACTTTCCTAAGTACTCGTATATTTTCCACATGCTGTACTACAGTACTAATAATTTGCTCTAATGTTCTTTTTACCTTATTCATTTCTCTTATTATACTAATATCCTGCTTTACAATTTTACCAAAATATGCGATACCTCCTCCCTTCTCCCTTGTAAGTTCTACCTCTTCATAAACAGTAATGCCTTAATTTTTACTTGATTTCTTTTATAGAGTTATTTTTCCATGTCATAATACTCTTTTGCATTATTCTCTACATTCTCTAACTTTCTCTTCCTTTCTTACATCATCTTGCCATTGAAAAAACATTTTTATAGTGCTTTTTAAATTAAATCCACCATTCAGACCAGTTTGTATAGCAGTCCTTCATGTTTATATGGTCCTTCCACAACTGCAATGCATTCCAGTCTCCTAATGCATCCCATAATCTCTCATTTATTCCTTTTATTCTCTTTCCTGTTTTAATATACTCCCTTTCTTCCATCATATTGCTAATTGTTCTGAAAAACCCATCACAGGTGTATCACCATCTGCTATCCCAAACCCTCCGATAATACAAAATAATTAGTTTAAAATCCAAGTGCCCCCTTTTTCAGATCCATTGACTTTTGCTCAGCACAGTTAATTTACCACATTTTATCACTTACTGCATTTTTTACATCTTTCCTTTTCTTTTTACAACTTCCCACAAATCCCAATTAAAGTTCCTTGTAATTGGAATTTTCATGTTAAGCACCACATAGTCTAATATTTCATGCAACAGATTCTCTTTCCCTGCTAGTTTTATATACATATAATGCCATAATTCTATAAACATGTTCTTTCCACCTCACATCTGCAACAGTTAACCTTCACATCCTTATCAATGTTACACCTAGTATTTTCACTGATTTTTACACAACACAGTCACTTCAGAACAACTTTCACTTCCTAAGTTCCATATTATATTTCCGCCCCGCATTTCTTCAGAATAATATCCACATCACATTTAGCACACCATTCTAGTATCCCTATCTTTCTTGCAGTGTTAATAAAACTGTATACATTTACAGAACATACTCTAAAAATTGTTACTATTCCTTCTTTTTAGGTTTAGGGCAAATAATTATAAATTTTCATTGTCTTATTTTTAATATTTCCCATATTGAATATTTTTCCAGTGTTTAGGTCCGAATAATTCTTAATCCTCAGAATCAGATTTTTCTCTAGTTAGAACTTCAAAAAATTTAGTATGAATCCCTTCTCCTGACCACTCTTCCTGTATGAACTTTTCCTCCTCCTTTCTCCCTCCATATTTTTTTCTTGTATAGTTTCTTCTCCACCTAGTTCGCCCTCTTTCCTAGCCTCTTGTTGTCCTTTCTTGTGCACATTTCTTCCCTTTCTCCATATCTTTCATTATTCACTTTTTGTTCTTGGCAGTCCAACCAAAAGTGTCCCTTTATTATACAACCTGCATTCAGGCACACACCTTCTTACTGTATGACCTTTCTCCCTGTTCTGGTTACCTTGTATCTTGTCAAAATCATTAATTAAATGAGAAAAGCTCCATAAAAGAAACATGATTTAGTTTGGTCAGCTTATATGTGTCCCTCTATGACCAGCCACAAAAATAACACTTGAAAAATGTTTTACCATGTATTTTTTTTTCACATTTCAAAACAGCTTCCAACTACCACCCTCCATTCCATAAGTTTCTTTTCTTTCTAAGTTTCACAATGTTATCAACAATTTCACACAAACCATGTGATGTATAATGCTTTTAACTAGAAACATGTTAATATGGTTTGTTTTCTTTTATATAAATGTATGTTTGCCTGTGTCTTAAGAAGTAATTTAATAAAGGTGTTAAACAATTTCATACAAACCCTGTATTAATGTTTTAACATCCTCTTCTTCCAGTTCATCAGTTCTAAACTGCAAAATAACATTTCTTAATTAAGTTACTACCAGAGAACAAATAATTCCATGGATAAATGTCCTTATTTTTGTTACACATTCCAGAAAGTTCATCATCCGTCCCTCATTTTCAGATGTTAAGTCTCAAAACGTCTCTGCCCCTATATGTATAAAATACATTTCTTGAGCTTTAGAACAGTCACTCATTTGTCCCATACATAATATCTGTCTGTCATATTGTCATTGTTTGTTCTCATTTTCACAGCTGGTCTTCTCCTCTTTTTAAAAACAGTTTTACTTGCAGTTTGCTGCTGCTCTCCTTTGCCTGCTGTCACTACTATATGTTCAGGCCGTGGTAGTGTAGTGGTTAGCGTTGTCGCCTCACAGCAAGAGGTTCTCTGGTTCGATTCTCTGCTGGAGTGCCTTCTGTGTGGAGTCTGCATGTCCTCCCTGCGGTCGAGTGACTTTTAAAGACATGCAGGTAGGTGCGTGCATGAATGGGTGTGCCTTCTTTGAAGGTTGGACGTCGGGCTGGCACCTTGGCACCGTAAAAATCCACTGCCGATCATTAGCGGACCGGAGTTCCGCTGTGGCGACCCCTAACCGGGAAAAGCCGAAATACATTTGTTGTTCTTTGATGCAACAAAACCAGACACCATTTCAGTTTGTTGCTGCTTTTCTCTTTTATTTTCTGTCATTGTGACATAAGTTTTAACTGCTGCATTCTCTGCTGCTACATGCCTTGGTTCCTTATCCACATTGCCATCATCTGTACTTCCAAAAGCTATCTATGTTCTCACCCCATGAAACAGCAGAACTATCACCTGGATCAACCTTGTATATTTTCAATTGGACATTATCTGCAAGCCCTCCTAATACCAATTCTTCATCATCACTTCAGCAGACTCACTTACATAATTCTCCACTCCACTGAGACAGCTAAACACAGGTCATTTGTAACATCCACCACACAGGAATCTTTATCTGCATTCTGAAAATTGAGATTGATCATTTTTTTTCCAAATTCTCATTTACCACCTTGAAACTCTGCATCACTTTGCTCTCCTCTTCCATGCTCCTGCTTCCATTCCATGTGTATAGTATAAAAGTATGTGATATTACATCTGGGTCATGGCTGGAAATGGTCCCAGGGTCAGTTCATTTACCAGCTCAGCAAAGAATAAATAAAAAAATCTTGTGTTGCCAGCAGCACTATTGAATACCCTGCCAGTGTGGCAATACGTTGGCAACATTAATGTTTTGTAATGTGTTTCAACGTAGACATTCACCCACAAGCCATGCAGAATGAGTACATTGTGACTCACTTGGAAGGCACCCAGACGTAGTCCACCGAATACCTGAATACTGTGTAAAAATATGAAACCATTGTTGTTCCTAGGCTCTGTAATGAGCATATTGGTAAACCATCATTACTCACTGTAATTCTGTATGGCTGGGTTCAGACTAGATCTGAAAGTGGAAATTACACTCAGTAAGTTGTATCTTTTGTAATGAATATCATCTTTACTTTTTATTGTACTCCAACAATTGCAAGAAGATTTAAGTGATGTGTACATTTTGAAGCTACAGTAGAATTTCTGTTAACCGGAATTCAAGCAACCTGCACTCCTTAAGCAACTGGCAAAATCAAGTTTCAGCGCAGATATGATTTCTGAATTCCCTTGCACATAGGGTAGCCATATTTCTGAAAAGACAGGTAGGATTTGAAAGTCAAAACAAAAAAAAAAAAAAAAAAAAAAAAAAAAAAGCAGCCTGCTGTTTGGCATTGAACAGAAGTGGCTCAGTTTTGCAAGTTTTGATTTGCTCGTTTGCCAGTATACAAGCCAATCAAAAATCACAAAGTGGAGACTCTTCTGTTCATTGTGAAACACCCCGCTGTTTCTCCAGGATTTTAAGAGGCAGTGTGGGACTAGGGATTTTGCTGCTGCTCTCGGGGCAGTCCCGCTCAAATAGGGATGTCTGGCAGCCCCGTTCACACATTACTCTCAACTTCTTAGGTTCATAGGTAGGTACTAGGCTATCGTCCCAAGGGCCTAAGTAAGCCTAGCCAATAAGGTTCCCTGGCTCATGCCACCCAAGAAAGTTAATTTCCCGTGCCCCTGTCGAGCAGAGCCGCAGAAGTTATCCCCGAGTTGTATTTCCTATTTCCCATCCACTCATCAAGATTTTTCTTGAAGAGTGCTAATGAGGAACTTTGCTTGACATAGATGGGTAGTTTGTTCCAGAGTATAGGAAGTCTCTGGGACAGGAATCTATCCCTACAGTATGTCCTGTTTATTGTGGTGACAAGGTTTAGGTCCCTAGAGCGTGTAGCTTGGAGGGATTGGGACTTATTTAGGTGTAGCATGTCCAACAGTTCTGGGTTAACATAGCTTTATATTTTAGGCAGAGATGTCCACGGAGTAGGCGATATACTACAGAGTAAAGCTGGAGTTTTTTGAGATGGTCAGTGTAGAGCATCTGTTTGAGGCCAGTAATCCTTTGTGAGGTACTTCTGTGGCCTTTCCAGCTGCTGCAGATGTCTTGTGACGTACATTCCAAAAGGGGCATTGTACTCTATAATGGGTCTAATGATTGCTGAGTAGAGGGGAACAATTACCTCTTTTTTTCCTGGATGAGAGCCCTTTTTTGATGAGGTGTGCCACACAGAAGGATTTCCTGATTATTGTGGCGATGTGATTATCAAAAGATAGACTACTGTCCACCTGAGTCCCAAGGTCTCTTATCACACATTCGGCATTAAGTAGACTGCCGTTTATGTGGTAGTTCATGGGTACAGAGTTTTTACGAAAGGGGATGACGGTGCACTTTTTGGCACTCAGTTTGAGGCCATGCCTCTGACACCAGGCATTTGTCTCCATGAGGCCCTTCTGTAGGATGTCCACATCATTTGGGGACTCGTCTATGGCTCTTAGTTTGTAGTCATCTGCGAACTTCATTAGCCAGAGGCCTTCTGTGTTAGCCTGTACTTCAGAGAAGTAGATACCGACCAGGAGAGGTCCCACAACTGGTACTCCACTTGTCACTGGTTTGAAGTCAGATTTAGAGTCTGCAACTTTTACAATGTGGGTTCTGTCAGTGAGCCAGTTGGCAACCCATCTTGTGACGGAGGGATTTATACCTAGTTTAGTGAGTTTAGCTATAATTCCAAAATGGGGGATGGTGTCGAAAGACTTGGCGAGGTCAAGATAGGCTGTGTGAACCACCTTACCCTCGTCTACGGCTTTGGTGACTGCCTCAAAGAAGTTAATCAAGTTCAGAAGGCATGATCTGCCCCGAACTGAATGGGGTCCAGAGTTTGGAGGTTACCATTGTCTTTGTTTATGATTTCCATGATGATATGTGCCATGGCCTTGCAGACCAGGCTCCTCAGGCTAATAGGGCGATAGTTTCTAGGATCAGTGGTGGAGTGGGGATAACTGTTGTTGTGCACCATTCAGTGGGTACAAAGCCTGAAGTGAGACTATGATTAGGTGGGGAGCCATTTTGTTCTGAAGTTCATGTAAAACGCAGCCTGGGATGCAGCCTGGGATGTTGTCCGGTTCCATGGATGCTGTGTTTTTGGTTTTAGAGAGTGCAGCTTTATCTGCATAGATGTGATTACAGGGACTCTTCATTCTTCCTGTATAGATATGGGCCCTTTAGGGAGTGAGAGGGAGGTAAAGTTAGCACTGAACCTATCTGCCAGGATGTTGACAATATCAGTTGGTTCTGTAATGTTCGTGCTGTTGTGCTGTAACTCAGAGTAGATCTGGGTGTTGCCATTGAGATTCTTGACATAGTTACAGAATGCTTTGTGGTTGCCCTTGGAATCAGTGGCAATTTTGTTTTCATAGCTAGCTTTGGGGGATCTTCTAAGGGATCTCAGCTTCTTACTGAGGCTGACCAGGGAGCTCCTCCATTCATGGGATTTTACTCTCTTTTGCAACAGTTTCTTCCTTCTGTTGTAGAGTTTGTTTATAGCAGGGGACCATCAGATTGGCTTCCTTTTTTTGGAGGATAGCGTCTTTGTTCTTTTTGGGATAGCACGATCCATGCACTCATGTCAGTGCTTATAGAGTGCATTTGTGTAGGATTCAGCAGGCATAGAATCCTGGATGAAACCCAGAATAATATGGGACTAAGGTCCAAAAATAGGGGGCAAATTTAAATATTTCTCTTATAAACTTAGAAAATTGCTAGAGTATGTTGATGTTGCGTCAGCATGCATTTCTTGAACACTGCAGGATCCCTATTTGATAGTAACTCTCAAGCAACTGAAAACTGCACTTATCAGGCCTCTACCAATCTCCACAGGTTCCAGTTAACTGAGAGTTTACTGTAAAATAGTAACAGCAAGATATTGCAGTGCTATATTAACATTAGCTGCACACACACACACACACACACACACACACACACCACTTTGTCAAGAAATGTAAAAAAATATTTGCAATATTATGTGGCTAATACAGTTCAAATCACATTGTTCTTTTTTCTAGAGCTGTATGCACTCAAGTCCTGCAGTATACTCTTAAATAAAGCCTCTGCGTTTAGCAAATGCCACGCCTTCGTGGACCCTGCAGATCATTATCAGGTGAGTACGTTTGATGATATATTTAATGAATCAAATGCTGGCTTAGAAAAAGTACCACTGTGAAGTATTTATATTTACTGCGAGAGTCAGAAGACCAAATTGACATACTTTTACAGCAGACTGCTGTGGATGCCTTACTGTATTGAGCACATGGCTGTTAACTATTTAAAACAGCATCAAGATGAATTACAGAACAAAAAAATTATCAGTACTTTCTTTAATGATTTTTTGCAGAGTTGTTAAATTGGTCAAGGATAGCAAACAAAAATGTAAGAAAACAATGAACAAAATAAAAGACCCCAAGCAAGTGTGCACAATGGCATCCATGTACTTATTTGAGGACGGATTCCTAGGGAACAAAGTAAATGTATATGGTTTACTTGTCTTTTGTTAAATTCCTGGAAGACCATTCATTCAGGACTACCTAGCCAGACAGAACTTTTGCTGCTTAAATTTCATGGTTTAGGGTGAGATTAGGTAAGATGTGCAACAGCTTTTCCTCCAAATTGGGAGGTGGAAAGGCAAAGCAGTCCCATGGAAAACAAGCAGAGTGAACGTTTCATTTCATCATTCAAAGTCTGCCATATGATTTTCTACTTTTGATTAGTTTTGTGTGATTTAAATGATAACTTGCTCTTCCATGCAAAGCTGAAACCATTACGATGTATTAAAAAAGGTTCAGTGTATCAAAAGAACTTGATTACTAGGTAAAAATTTCTGTAGTAGTAAATACTATAATTTGCTATAAATGTTTTGGCTTTTTCTGAATTTCGCTTGATCGGATGAGTGACTGATTGAAAATGGGCATTAGTCGAAGCCTAGTTTCAGTCAGACAGACATGTTTTACAAAATGTGCCTGGAATAAAAGACATAAATAAAGAATGGTGAAAATGTTAATATGAACATCGTACTTGATTGATTTTATTCAAGTGTAAAATGCATTGTACATGTAGTGTAATATTTTTTGCAGACTAAATGAGTGTACTGGCAGTACAGGAAGGTAAGAGTTTTTAACTGTGAACTGCTAGTTAGTAACTTTGCTACCTTGTAAGGCTCTAAATAAACAAGACAACACAAGCTGTGAGCACTGTAGACAAGCTGTATACTACTGGTTGGTAGGAGGGTGGTCACTGTACAAGTGGTGTCTTTCCCCCAATATGCTGCTTCTCCCAAGGTTAATTATAACATTTAGGATGGTGCAGGAGACTGTCCTCCTGCATGAGCCATGCGAAAGGTCCCTTCTTAATAAAGTAGTTTGTTAATCCCTTGTATCTGATATTTTGTTTGGTAAGGAATTTTTACGTCAGATGTATTTCCCAGAATTAACTGGCTATATAGAAGTGTTTGAGCATGCATTTTCTGCTGAACTGCATTCTGTATTTACGATAATAAAATTCTTTGAATGTTGGCAAGTTTATAGGTTCATAGGTGAATACTAGGCTAACTGCTCTGAAGGGCCATTTTTAGCCTAGTCAGTTACCCAAGGTCATAACCAAACTCTGTATGCTGTACCTATCTGCCATAGGCCTTAACCATTATTCCAAACCCACCTTTATAGCTTTTTCTTGTCAATGGCATGTATTGCCATCAGTAAGCCCTAGCCAGGTATGACTCCACAAAACTGCAGAGCTGTTATCATGGGACAAAATCTTGTGCCATTGTGCTGTGTACATAATTAATCTGATCTAGTTACATTGCATCGTGGGAGCATTCTACCTAATTCTCCTGGAGGCAGGCAATATTTTATTTCTTATACAAGAATATGCTAGATGTTTTACAAGATTTTAACCTATGGCCTTCGGTATTGTCTTATACACTGTTATTAGTTCAGTAAGCATCTCTACATGGTGTGTAGAGCTGCGCAAACAAGGTATGTACTATGGCATGCTAATTACAGCATAAGCAGCTGAACTGCATGCTAATTAACCAATGTAAGACGGAAGAGCTGTTCAATGAGCTATAAAGCAACCATGTAGACTCAGTGCTGGTTTTCCCTGCAGATTGCAAAACCTATTAGAATGCAGCCATGGAAAGAAGTCTACTGTTAGGGATTGCTGTCACTTTAATCCATGTGTATGTGCAACAGGCTGAAGTCTATTCTGCTGCTAATAGACCATGGCCAAGAAGGACAAGAGTTTTCAGACTACGTTTAACTTATCACAATCTGCATGATATGGAAATTGCAGAGTGCTACAGGGTGGATTAGAAAAACACTACAGGAACTCTGCAATCTGTCATCCTCAACTCAGAGCCAGGGCAAACTGAGGGGGAACCCACACTAGTGGAGAAAAAAATGTGTAACATTTAGAATTTTAGCTACAGGAACCTTTTAGTGATCAACAAGAGGACATGTTGGGGGTGTCACAGGCATCAGCAACCAGGATCCTCCATCAGTTCCTGAATGCTATGCTCCAACATGCTAGTGACCACATAGATTTTCCCTGTACTCCCAAGGATAGGTCCAGAAATATGCAGGAGTTCTGCCCTGTAGCACACTACCCTGAAGTACTGGGTGCTATAGATTGCAATCACAATAATCACGCCAAAAATTTAATGCAAAGCTTTCGGGTTAACCACCCTTCATCAGTCCATAAAACATATAGAATCTTTCATCATTTAAATAGGGATCCATTTAAGATCACATGTTACACCCAGCCTAACATCATGAACTAACAATTAACTTCTAAAATGACCTCATATTTAACGAAACTCTATGTTTAAAAAACCTGAAGCATATATTACTTGATAAAACCATATTCTATACATACTTATATACATATATAACATTAACAATAATATCACAATAAAAAAGAGGAATATAAAAACATTTTAAGAAAATTATTAAACATTTTCTCTTTGCCTTTTAACTAATACTGGTTTTAAACTAACTGCATTGTTCAAACCAGGCTTGGCATCTGCCTGAAGTCTGATAATCCACTCATATTCTTTAAATTCCAGTGTATTATTCATGTCACCTCCCCTGTTTTCCATGTTGACTATACCTATACCCCTAAACTTGAACTTATGTATACCAGTGTTTTCAGAGATATGTTCACTCAATGCATTTGTCACTACCTTCCTTCTGATATCAGATTTATGTCCTATTATCCGTTCTCTTAATTTCCAAGTGGTCTTACCCACATAAAATGATGTACATAAAGTACATGTTACTAGGTATACCACTTGAGTCATGTTACAATTTACAGGGGCTCTGAAGGCGAACATTTCTTTAGTTACAGGATGCTCAAAATTATCTGTCTCATCATATATACCACTACAACAACTACAGTTATAACATTTTATAGTTCCCATTTTCCATTGAGGTCTTTCTTTTTCCTCTTTAAAATCCTTGTAACATAAATTTTGCTTCAATGTTTCAGAATTTCTATAGGAGAATTGTGTTTTTTCTCCTACTATATTTTTAATCTCCGGCATAGCCATTAAAATAAGCCAGTTTTTCTCTACTATATTACATACATCTTTAGTATTAGCATTAAATGTAGTGACATATCTCAACCCATTTTCTTTTTTAACTAACAGCCGTGGTTTCTGTACTACCTCTCTACTAAAGACTGGCTTAAATCTATCTATTCTCCCTTTTACTACATCCTCATATATATCATTTATAACTTGTTCAGAATAACCATTCCCTTTAAATTCTCATATCATTTCCTCAGCTTGAACAATGAAATTACTTTCTTCAGTATTGAGCTTACTAGCCCTTATTAATTGCACCCTTAGTATTCCTTTAAACGTGTGAGGTGCATGCATATCACTCCTACTTGTATATCTACAAATATTTACTTTTTATATATTGTAGATTCTATTTTTTCTTCTTTCTTATATAATTGGATATCTAAAAATACTATACTTTCCTCTGATGCTGACTTCTTCAGTTTTAAAAACTCTGTAGTACTATTTAAATATGTGATATAATTCCCTAATTCCACCATATTACCAACCCATATTAAAAAAAAAATCATCCACCAACCTTCTATAAAACTTTACTGTAGTATTTAGCTCATTTACCTCACTAAAAATAAATTGTTTCTCCCATTGATAGAACACCAAGTTGGCGTATGTGTTTGCTACTGGGGTGCCAATTGCTACCCCAGTTAACTGCAAATATGGTGTTCTATCAAAGATGAAAACGTTTTTTATTAATATTATTTCTAAAAGTGCAGATATGTTCTCTCTTTCTCTGGCTTGCATATTAATTTCATTATTAAGAAAATTACGTATAGCATCCACACCATATTCATTTGGAATTACTGTAAAAAGGGATGTAATATCCAATGTTACAAAAATAAACTTCTTACCAACATTCTCATCATACCATTTATATAAATCTAATAGGAAGCTATTCGTATCTTTTAATATACTAGGACAATTGCTTAAAAATTTTCCTAATTTCATTTGTAAATACTTTGAAATCGGTTGAGTTATCCAACCACCCCCTGAGACAATAGGCCTCAGGGGTGGATTATCCAAACATTTATGTATTTTAGGAATGCCATATATTTGTGGTATTCTAGGACATGGCACAGAGAGATAGTTAAATCAATTGTTATGTCATCATTCAACTGTAAATCATATATTAACATATTGACATCTGAAATGCATTTTCTAACTTCATTATAACTTATTACTTTAACAGTATCATTCAAAATACTTTTAAAACTCTCCGTATATCTTTCTTTGTCCATTATTACTACTGCACCTCCTTTGTCCGCATGCTTAATTATTAGTCTATCATCATTTTCTAACTCCCTTAACGCTTCAAATTCAGCATGAGATAAATTATACATTTTCTTCCAATTCCCTTTAGAATAAGAAGCTCTCAATTCTTTCTCAACAACATCTGAAAACGCAATCAAGACCGGACATATTAGAGGTGTAAAGGTGCTTAACTATTTGCAAACAGGTGTATGCGAATCTACTTCCTTAAAAATTAATTTCAAACTTACATTTCTTACAAATAATTTCAAGTCTGTAATCGCCTGCACAATATTATCAGCGGCATTGCGTACAAATTTCAGGCCTTTACTTAAAAGTTCTATTTGGGCAACAGTCAGTATTGTTGAAAGATTAACAGTACCTTTCATTATTTGTGTCAACGCCAAACCACTTTGTTGTGAACTTGCAGGGCTGTTGCTTTTCCTCTTCACTCCTGCCATCGTTTGTTGCATCTGCCATTGTTGCGACCGACCCCTTGGCATTGATTTTTGTTTTATTAGCATCTTCTCTGGCTGTTTCAACTGAAAAGGTGAAAAAGAAGTAATTTCACTCTGTATATCTTTACTACTCGATGAACATTGAGAATTAGAGTGTTAATTCACCCTAGGACATGTAGCACTAATAACAGTACCATTCCTTTGATTTTCTAAATGAGTCTCCCCTTCATCTGTTCCGCCCTTTGAAGATAACTCTAATCGCTGATTGGGTGTGGCATGTTTTTGAATTTGCATATGCTCCTTCTGATTGGAAAATGGTTCCACTGTTGGCTGTATCACCCCAAAAGTGTCTAATTGATCCAAAGAACTTTTAACTTTACCCTTTTCTTTAGAATCCATATTACTACTCTTAGAAAAACAGTTTTGGTTTTCATTTCTCGGCCACGAGAAGATATGTCCATTCCTGAAATCATTAACATCTCACTGTAATTTATATTTCTTTTTAGATTCCAATTTAGTATCAAGCAAATGCAGATGATCTAGTACTGCTTGATGCATCTCGCTGGAACTTGTATAGCAAGGCATATTTAAAATATAATTTTCCAACTTCTCTATTTCCTCTAACAATTTCTTTTCAGTTATTTCAAAGAAATTATTCATAAACTTCATATAATCTGCACTCAACTTTAAGTTGAGCTGCTGCCATTGCACAAGGAGTTCTATATAAGTGTTCGCATACGAGGGCATTTTTAATATTCTTAGCCCTCGTGGTACTACACCTAGCTCCAAATAAGCCTGGAAGCTTAACCGCTGCCATTGGAGCTGTTTGTACATTTGCACCTTTTTCTCTAAGGTCTCCAGCATTTTTGTAAAATCCTCTGTCGTCTGGTCAGCAGTTACCAATGACACCAACTGTAATAATGGATTATTCTGCATCTGTAGAAGTCTCTTTACCGAACCCTTCGGTTCTCTCACCACAGTATTAGGAACACTAGATAAACTCATAACGCTGGCTGAAACTCTCCCTTAACTTTGACGTACACAGTACTAACCAACTCCAACAATCAAAATCACAATCATATGTTTGTTAGTTGGGATATTTTGTAGATACCCTAATGTTTATGGATATCAATTTGGTACAACAACCCTGTGTTTCAAAAAGTCAAACATTCCTCTTATGCTATGCTGATGATGCCATAAGAAGGCAGAAACATGCATGTCCACAGCTAGAGGGTTTGGCTTTATTGGCCTGAAATTGTCCATTAAATAGACTTAAAATTAAAAGAAAAAGTCATGGGCATTCAGAATTGCCATTTAGCTGAGACACCTGATATCCTTAAAGGGTAATTTGCATATATTCCATGTTGCCTCTGAAATACTAACAGTGCTATCAAATGAACTGTCCCTGAAACATGTCTACAGATTTAACACAGAACATTCCATTTTTAGCTAATGGCAATCATGTACCTGTGACCAGAACTCCCCTAGAGGTGTGTATGGTCAATCGTAGAAGGCTAACACCCCTTTGTCATTGACAATATAGGACATTTACCATTTCATGTAAATAACAATAGATGACTGTACACAGAAAAAATTGTTGTAACATTAACACATTAGCAGTTGTGATGACAGTTAATAAGGCTATGCATCTGATAAAGTATAATGTCCTGAGAAACATACCTATGCAATCAATATACTTTTTAAAAATGCATACAACTAAAAGTAGCATTTGATAATGCAAATATGTATTTATAGGTTTTTCTTAATGACATTTCAAGATATACGTTATATTTGAAAAATTGTGTTGATTTATGGTGTAAACACGGTGAAGATGCAAGTGAGATGTGAACTCATTAGAATTGCTAAATCCCAAATTATTTGGCTATATGTATCAAATGTAAACATAGTGCAAGCACTCCCATGATGTTTGTTGCTAATGGATTTTAACTGTGAAGGATTACTGGTAGGGAGAAGGAAAACACAACAGCAATTCAGACTGCCCTACCTCCAGTGGGTGTGTCAGCCAGGTTAAACTTACAAAGTGTATTGTATCCATGGTGCTAAATGTAAGTAAGCAGCACACATTTCACAGTTGCTGTTCAACCTCTCCTTCATTTCTTGACAACGGCATATTATTTCCATTTGATATCCTCACACATTTTAAGGACAATGATACAGAATGCCTTACAGACTACATGTCTCAGATTACTGCTCAGATAAGACCATAGTGAGCAACAAACAGAGATAAGAAAAAGCTGTATTTTTGCAAGCAGTAGTCATAAAAGGTTGTGTGATCACTCAGTGTGCTACATTTGAAATTAATATATGTACAAACAACTACTGTATGTTTTGTTAGTATTGTGATGATGTTGCAGTTGGTTGTATGCAGACTGATTTCAGTTCCCTGCTGCAGAGCTGTTTGTGTGGGAAAGAGGGGTGAGACATCCTTACTCTGTTCTGAAGGCTCATTGGAGTGAGAGTTCATATCCAGACCTGAAGGCTCATTGGAGTGAGAGTTCATATCCAGACCTGTGTAAAAATACTTTGTGTGTACCACCAAAAGTTTGTAGTGTTTATTTTATTGATTGTTTTTCATTTCAATTAATTAATTTTCCCTTTTTATTATTTTATTTTTTTATGCCAGTGTTTGCTTGGTGAGTGGCTTAGCGCAAACAAGGGGAATGGAGAAACACAACAGATGCCAAGTTTAGCTGTGCTTATTTCATTTGCACTATTTCTTAGCAGTGGCCCACACAGGAAGCAGATAGAGCACATGTAGACAGGGCACAGACAGTGTAAAGGTCAAAGAGGATACATTGTTGCAATTTTTGCTTTCCATTGTGCAGCACTGCTAAGCGATGTTGCTTGCTGGATAGCAAGGTTCCCAAACACCGGCAGCCATTGAACACCTGCATACAGGATGTAGATGGTCAATAATTTAACATGGTTATATTTTATTAATTCTGTTGGGCATTGCATAAACACGCTAAGCTTTGTTGCTCGGCGGTTAACACACAAAACTTAAGAATGAATAGGGAACTATGCAACTGTCATTTAACTATTCCTGTGGCAGCAGGTATAAGGCTATAATGCAGATGGTCCTGGGTTCAAATACAGGAAGTGCAATTTACTTTTACTGTTGTGAGAGTCCAGTTTATAGCAATGAACATAAAAAATGCAAGTGTTAGTTCAACATTCTTGTGGCAACAGATGTAAGTGTAGGGTTAGCATACACATGGTCCTGGGTTCTAATAGTGGACATTCCAGACATTTTTACTGTTCCATTTCACATTAAATGCAGTCCCTCTTATAACAGTTTAGATAGTGGAGCTTATACGAATTATATGCATGATGGATAAAACACTCCTTATTGTGGTTTCAGATGCATGACTGAGGCTATACTGCATAGGTTTGAATTCCACACTTTAAAAATCAATTTTATCAGTGTATAAATGCAAAACAAAAATGTGTATCTTCCAGTTTTAACTTTTTTCCAACCTACAGCAACAAACACCCCTCAAATTAATGTCAACTATCAGATGAACCTTACAATTTCAAAAACTGCTTTCCTCCCTACTTGCAACTGCTGCTGTCCACTTAACATCTCACAAACACGGTTGGCATTGTTTCTCGGGTTTGTGCACTACCAGTAAATGCAGTAACAGGAATTGGCAGAAATTGTTAGTTGCCATTGCTCTAAGATTGGTATAAGACATGTCTGGCATTAGAAGAGGAAGATGCCCAGTTCAGGGTGCAGAGGTTGGGTGTTCAGGAGTCCAGGATATTTATTGGACTCCTGGTAAAGAACCACAGCCAAAGGCTTCTGCAGGGGGACTATTCGGACTCCCAGTACAAGTCTGAGACTTGGAGTAGTTTGGCTAAGGCTGTATCCAGTATGACTGGCATGCCATGCACTGGAGAAAAGTGTAGGCACCACTTCAACCACCTACAAAGGTGCAAGAGGGATACTGTCAACCAGTGGTAACTGAATATCAAACTGATGACATCCCACAGTTGTGCAAGTATGCTACTAAAGAGAATTTTTAATACTTCTGAAGATAAATGTAGGCAAGACTGGTATACATAATGCTCTTTTATTCTTCTCTTTGCTTTTCACAGCTAATGCTGAAATAGAGTTGAATCAGAAGGCTCATGCTGAACATCTGGAGAGACTGAGGTGGCGCAAGTGGTATGTATGCAGCACATGAGAAGTATTATTGTAGGTTTAAAAGTTAATTATGGATTTGTTTGGTATTCTATACAGTAGTAGTGAAGTGAGCCTGCATATCCTAACTGTAAAGGCAAGTATGCATGCATAATTCTGTAGCACAAACCATCTATAGGAGTCAAGTGTAAGACTGTAATTGGAGGTTGTGGGTTTAAATACTACGAGCAGCAATTATACAATATTGCATTTCCTTCATAATATTACATAAATTAAACTCCATACAAGTGGTATAAATGCCCTGCTGTTAACTGTAATCAGTATAAATGTACCAAGCATATGTTAACCTGGCAGCACTGCCTCTGCTGCCCCTGCAATACCTGTGTCTTCAGGTACCACTGCCCTAGCAGATGGTACTATGGCACCCTCTGGGAGTAGTGGTAGAGGCAGGGATTTCCTCACCTGACAGGAGATGCCAGGGTTGGTGTGTAAGGTTGTGCACTGCACCATTTGTGTACACCTACTCCAAATGGAGAGGATCCTTTCCTTCATGGTATGTAGGAGGAGATGACAAGCACTCCAGCATCCAATGGAGTAAGGGAATAATGATGATAGTCCTGTGGGTGAGGACTGGATTCTCACTGTTGCAGTTGCTATGTAATCCCTCACGCCAGTCATGGTATCCCCAACCTTTTGTGTCCCTTACCATCCTTGTGTCTTGTCTTGTTTGTTTGCATTTGCTTCCTCACCTACCCAACTTACCTGACCCAAAAGTACCAACGTCCCTTACCCAGTATTCCTCAATTACTATATTGCATCAATTGCAAATATTGTAACTCGGTTACAATATTCTAAGAGCTGATAGAATAGAAAAAAGGGAGGTGATGTAGCAATTCGGTTTAAGAATACACTCATCTTACAACCTTTAACCATAAGTATTGCTAACATTAATAATGTAGAGCTACTCATAACCAGATTTAAAACTAAACCAGAACAAACATATATATGTATATAATAGCCATCTACATCCCTCCAGGAAACAATTCCAGTACAGTTGAAATCATTCTCCAGAATATCACAAAAGCCATATCACAGGAAACCATTATTGTAAGAGACCTTAACACAGACTGGATGACGTGCAACTCTGACAATCCTCATAACTACCTAAACCTCCATGGTTTTACTCAAATGATTTCGCGCCCAACTAGAATTGACAAGAGAACAGATAATGTATTTTGGACTGGTTCTTAAATAATAAACCCCAGTATTAATAAATAGTAGGGTGTCTCCCAGAACACTTAAGTGATCACTTCAGAACCTACTTACTGAGAAATCATAGTAACCCTACTAAACTACTCTGCTTCCACCAAGTTTGTAATAAGAAAAATTTTAACTTACACATTCTGCTTAATATTCTTGAAAAATTAGAGTGGACTCCTCTTAAGCAACTGCCCTTAGATCCTGCTGTGCAACACTTCAATGATGCCTTCCTTACTATTCTAAACAGACTTGCAGCTCAAAGAATATTTCATGTCAAAACCAACTACACATCATGGTTTACCCATGAGACTCATACCCTCCTAAAACAGAGACAAAGTATGGCAAACTTGGGCAAAAAAATAAATCCCTCCAAAACCGTTTAATTTTCCAGCAACTTAGAAACAATGCCAAACACCAAATTAAACTACACAAACAACACTACTATTCTAATTTACAATGGAAAAACAGAATGAATCCACAAACATTCTGGAACACAATCAATAACATGCTTCATCCTGGCCAAACCACAGCCTCACACCCCAACTTGCCTAATAACACAAATAATATTGCTGAACAATTTAACATATTCTTCATTGAAAGTGTTTTAGTGCTGATTAAGAATAGCAAGTCACCCACAGTGCCAACACCCAACAATCTAAGCAATTTTGTAGATGCATTCTCATTGCAGACAGTCCCAAAACAAAATATTGCAAGAAGTTGAAACCCATTTCACTGGCAGCAGATAACTTACCAGCAGAATATCTAAAATTACTAAAATTAACAGCCGATGTTATTGTCTTTCCTGTGTCATTACTTATAAACCACTCTATAACAGAACAGTATGCCCCAGCTGTTTGGAAAATTGTATATATTTACACCATTACACAAAGCATGCAATTCAACAGAACTAACAAACTACTGTCCCATTGCTATTCTTTCACCCCTTTCTAAAATTCTGGAAAGATGTATCCACTTTCAGCTTCTTAAACACCTTCTAAACAATCCCTTCTCATCATCACAGCATGGATTCCGACCATATCATAGCACTACTACAGCCCTTCTAAGTTTCACTAATGCTATAAATAAATTCAGAAATGATGGCAAAATAGTGTCTTCAGTCTTTTTGGACATGTCTAAAGCATTCAATGCAGTTTCCCATCCTAAGTTACTGTCCACTCTGAATAATCTTAATATCAACCCTAATGCTGTTAATTGGTTTCAGAGTTATCTATCTAGCTGCCAGCAAGCTGTGAAATGGAAGTAAGAGCTATCCCCACTCCTTCCTGTTGCATTTGGAGTCCCTCAGGGTTCAATCCTAGGGCCCCTCCTCTTCAGTATATTCATAAATGATGATGTTATGTGATCCTATCTCGCCTACATTCTGACTGATGGGTTCGGAGCCGATCCCTCGGCTCCGACTCGGCACGCTTATGCCAAAGAGCGAAGTCTCTTATTGGCTGAGCTTACTGTATCCCAGGATGCACCACTACCAGTCCCCCAGATCTCGTTTGCCGCTAACTAGCAAAGACGTGGTCTCGAGCTGGCTGAGCTAAGTAGTGTCTTTTCACTAACTTTTTCTGTCAGAAATTTGCTAATTCTTTAACAAAAAGCTGTTTTAATGGCTACTCTGTGCTGTTGTGTGTGTTTTGAAAATTTTTTGTGGAAATTTGTGTGTGATTGGTGTTTGTTCTGGCTACAGGCCCCCTTGTTCTGTAGGGCCTTCCCTGTCAGTCAATCCCTTTTGAACCTTTAGGGGTTCTTGGATTCCCTTAGATATATTCACTGTTGTATGTCTTCAGTTGGCCTTAATTTAATTGCTGGCTGTCATTCTTAACGGCAAGTTAATCCTTGTAGTGTCAGTCTTTTTCAAAAGAGTTTTGTCTGTGAGAGAGTTACTCAATTCTACTTATAATGTCTCAGGCGCCTAGGCCTTCGGGCTTTAAGAAGTGCACTAAATGTAGTTTTAAAATGTCTATCACGGATGACCACTCTCTCTGTGTATATTGTTTGGGCGCCAAACATTTGCAGGAGTCCTGCAGCGTGTGTCACGCTTTTTCCTCGAGGGTCCTCCAAGAGAGGAAAAATAAGCTTATATTGAAAGGCCTTATAAAACCCTCTTTTGAAGAAGCTTTAGCATCCTCCCCTTCTCCTGCTAAAAAGAAAAGGGCGTCGGCTCCGACCAGTCCGTCGGACCCGACCGCCAAAAGACATAGACAGGCTTCTCCTTCGGCTCCAAGGACTTCGGAGCCGAGGGCGGAACGGTCTGCCTCGATGCCTCCAGTCTCGACTTCTCTGGCTTCGGAGCCGATGGCTGGGGCATCGAGAGGCGGGTCACCTTCATCGGCTCCACTGATCTCGGAGCCGATGAAGGTTGTCCGCTCAGACACTTCCTCCTCGGTGCCTAAGTCCTCCTCGGCACCGATGGAAACTGGCTTGTGCATTCCTTCGGCGCCGATAGTTATCGAGTCGCCTTGGAGCCGGTCCCCTAGCCCCTTGGGGCCGTTGGAGAGGCCAACTCGAACCCGTTCAGTCTCCTCTAGGTCATCGAGGATGTCAGATTCGGACATAGACAGGGTGCTCCAGGGTGCTCCAAAGACTGTTCCAGTCCCCAGTCTTTCAAAAATTTGTTTTGGCTCCGACTCAATTGGCTTCGGAGCCAATAGCCCATTCCATTGCCATTCCTCCTCCGACCACTTCGGCTCCGTCGGAGCAGGTGCTGTTGGAGCCGGTAGAGATCCTAGGGTCGGCTCCGACCCTCACTCCAACCCCGGCCTTCGGGTCCGAGTTTGGCACGCGGACTTCTTCGGCCGGACCCGGGGGTGACGTTTCGGGACCAATGCTGTCGGTTCCGAGCCTCCCTCTCGGTGCTTCGGCTGCAGGACTTCCGTCTGCTATCATGGCTCCGGGGACCGGACACTCCCAGGATTCTGGGGGTCCGGCTTTCAGAGCTATAAGGAGTGCCTTGGCCAAGTCTTCTTCGGCCATCTCTACGGCTTTACCGGCACCTTCCCTGGGCGTGGAGACTGGGTCTTTGGCAGTTCCCCTGTCCCTAGGCAGCGGAGCCCTGGGGTCTGAGGTTACCCCCACTGGGGGTTCCCCTCCTCCTGAGGGTTCTTCGGAGTTGTCTTCGGAGGAGCCCCCAAGGAAGAGATCGTGCAAGAGGAAGCACGTGGACTCCCCCGAGTCTCTTACATCGGACACTGATCTTGATGATGTGGAGGGGTCCCCAAAGTCATCCTCGGATGATGTCTCATTCTCAGACATTTTAGAGATCCTTAAGCAACGAGGCGGCTGGATATCCAAACCCCCCTCTGCTGATGAGTCAGTGCTTCTCAAGGCCTTTGGGGCTCAGCCCTCCGCCTCCTGGGTGTCTCCGCCCTTCGATGAGCTCCTGGACTTGGTTTGTCGGAGGGCGTGTGAAGATCCAGATACTGTGGAACCAGTGCCTTCTCGCCCTTTTGTCTGCCCCACCCGAGAAGGAGTTCTTGACAAAAGGCGTGGCTGTAGATGCCATGGTGGTGGCATCTGCTACACAACAGGACGTGGCAGAGGCTTCAACGTCCGTCCATCCTCCTAATAAGGAGTCTAGGAGCATGGACCGGTACGGGAAGCGCACCCTGACTTCAGCGGCCTTTACACTAAGGTCCCTGAATTATTTGGCACATTTTACCAGGCTACATAGGGATCTGGTCAAGGAGCTGTCAGATTCCCTCTCAGGTAACCTACCTGAGCAGCTAGCCCAGTCGGTTAGCTCTCAGTTGGCTATCCTTACCTCGATTTCTAACTCGTCCATGAGGCTCATTTCATATGCGGCCGAAGGGGCGGGCAGAGCGGCAGGCACAGGCGTAGCTCTACAGAGACAAGCCTGGCTCCGTTTGTGTCATTTCGCGGAGGCCTTCAAGTCTTCCTTCGCCGACGCTCCCTTTGATGGGTCCTCTTTGTTTGGACCTAAGGTAAAAGACACTCTTACCCGCTGTGAGCAAGAGGGAAAAACTTTATCTGCCGTAGGTGCACGTTATTCCACTCCCTTTCGGCCATATCCCAAGGCCAAAGGAGGAGGGAAGATGTGGTTCCGCAAATCACGGAAGTTTTTTCCTCAACAGCAGGAAGATTCCCCTTCCAGAGGCAGAGGACGGGGAAATTTTTCTGGGAGACGCCGTCCCAGAGGCGGCAGAGGGCCCCGCAATTCTGGAGACCGCGAGTCCTTTCGTGGCTCTTCAGCCTCCCACACTTCATGAGGGATTGCCCGGCTGTGCTGCTCCGGAGCCAGTCGGGTGCCGTTTTGCCAAGCACCTAAAAGCCTGGGAGTCTATCACTCAGGACAGATGGGTGCTTCGGATTATTGCCGGAGGTTACACCATTCCCTTCACACACTCACCCCCACCGTCCAAAAAAATCCCGGACCCACCACCCAGTCAAAGGGAAATTGCAGCCACAGAAGCTTCAAAGCTGCTAGAAAAAGGAGTCATCCAACCGGTCCCCACAGACCAGATCGGATCCGGAAATTACTCAAGGTTCTTTTTAGTGCCAAAAAAGACAGGGGACCTGAGACCAATATTGGATCTCAGCAAACTAAACCAGTCCGTCATGAAGTCCAAATTCCGAATGGTCACTTTACAGTCCATTCTCCCATTGTTGGAGAAGGATGTTTGGATGTGCTCCATAGATCTCAAGGACGCCTATTATCACATACCGATACATCAGGCGTCCAGGAGGTATCTGCGCTTCAGCCTGGGAGACAGTCATTTCCAGTTTTGTGCACTGCCCTTTGGTCTCACCACAGCCCCCAGGGTGTTCACCAAGTGTTTGGCAGTAGTGACTGCTCACCTGAGGAGTCTTGGATTCCAAGTGTTTCCCTATCTGGACGACTGGCTCCTGACTGCCACCACCAGGCATCTACTAATAGACAACCTAAAAGCCACCATCTCCTGGGTGCTTCCTGGGAATTACATTCAATTGGTCAAAGTCTGTCTTGCTGCCCTCTCAGCGCATAAGATTCATAGGAGCAGAGATAGACTCAAAATTGATGCGCGTATTCCTTCCTACTGAAAGGATTCAAACTTTACAAGGTCAAGTCCAAGCCCTGCTTCCAAGATCCAAAGCCCCAGCCAGGATGGTCCTGCAACTTTTAGGTTCGATGTCTGCCACGGTTCTCCTAGTTCCACTGGCAAGATTGCACATGAGGATTCTTCAGTGGCTGTTATCGACACAATGGTCTTTTCAGAATCTTCCCCTCTATCATCTCATACTGATTACAGAAACATGCAAACGGGACCTCCGCTGGTGGCTTCAGTCATCCAATCTGAATCAGAGAAGACCTTTTGTTATCCCCCCTCCGGTGGCCACCCTGACAACGGATGCCTCCCAGACAGGGTGGGGGGGGCATTGTCTGGGCAGGTTAGTTCAGGGTTCTTGGCTTCCAGACGAAACCTTTCTCCATATCAATGTATTGGAAATGAGGGCTGTACTTCTGTCCCTACAGGCCCTCCACAAGTTTCTCCCTCAAGGCATTATCACCATCCACACAGACAACATGTCGGTGGTCTGGTATCTAAACAAACAAGGAGGGACCAGATCTTACCCCCTTTGCAGAGAGGCCATGAGGGTGTGGGAATGGGCTGTAGCTACCAACCGTTTCTTGGTAGCGACCCACATTCCAGGGAAATCCAATATTTTGGCAGACAGATTAAGCAGGACGATTCTCTCTCCTCACGAGTGGTCCCTGAACAAAACAGTAGCAGCTCAGGTTTTCAGAAGATGGGGACCCGTGCTGCGACCTGTTTGCAACACCACAAAACACAAAGTGCAAAGGTTCTTTTCCTTGACTCCGCGTCAGGGGGAGGCAGCTACGGATGCTCTAGCCCAACCTTGGCCAACAGGACTACTTTATGCCTTTCCTCCGGTTCCACTCCTCCCCAAAGTCATCCAGAAAGCTTCCCAATTGGGGTCCACAATGATACTAATTGCTCCACACTGGCCTCGTCAGGTATGGTTCCCCTACCTAAAGAAACATGCTCTGGACGGTCCTTGGTTTTTGGATCTAACTCCGGACCTGCTGATTCATCAGTCGGGACGACAACACCAGTCCCTTCACACTTTGAAATTAACAGCTTGGCTCCTCCACTTCCGACTTTAGTCAGAAATCACAACTTAGACCGGAAGTTATTCACATTTTATCTTCGCCCACAAACCCACCACTAAGAAATTGTACCTCAGTAAGTGGAAGAGGTTTGCTATCTGGGCTCAACTCAGGGGCTTAGACCCTATCACTGCCACGATACCAGAGGTCTTGAAATTTTTAACATCCTTGTTTACTCAAGGATCTTCAGTCTCTACTATTAAAGTCCAACTAGCAGCTATCTCCAAATTTCACGAATCCATGGATCCACCGTTGATGAGCAGCAGATTATGCAAAACTTTCATTAAAGGTGCTGTGCTGTTAAGACCCCCAGTCTTTCATCCTGCGCCCCCGTGGGATCTTGATTTGGTACTTCGTGCCTTAACATCTTCCCCTTTCGAACCGGCTGCTACATGTGAGTTAAAATATCTGTCTTGGAAAACTGCCTTCTTAGTTGCAATTACCTCTACAAGAAGAGTTTCAGAGCTTCAAGCCCCATCTATCAAACCACCGTACTTGATTTTTCACAAGGATAGAGTATCACTTAGGCCTAATCCATCTTTTGTTCCAAAGGTTTGTTCTAATCTCTGTCTCCAACAATCTCTAGAGCTACCAGTTTTCTTTCCAAAATTCTCAAATGAAGCAGAATACACCTTCCATAAATTGGATGTTCACAGGCAATTGCGCTTCTATCTAGACAGGACTCAACAAATTCGAAAAACAGACCAGTTGTTTGTGTCCTTTTCAGATAATAAATTGGGTAAAACCATCACGAAAGCTACTATCTCCAAATGGATTAGAGATTGCATAACTCAGGCTTATTCCTCTTCAAATAAGCAACTTACAACATCTATCAAAGCTCACTCTACCAGAGCTATGGCTACTTCTATTGCTTTTCATTCCAAGCTCGCTATCTCTGAGATTTGTGCTGCAGCTACTTGGTCCAACCCGCACACTTTCATTTCCCACTATAAATTGGATGTGGCATCTAAAGGGCGAGCATCATTTGGTTCCACGGTACTCAGGAGTGTTTTCCAGTGAGCCACCCAGGATTCAGGTGCTAGGGACGCTGTCCCATCAGTCAGAATGTAGGCGAGATAGGATCACATAACATCTTTTAGTTATGTACTCACCATAACTTCAGATGTTTGGGATCCATCTCGCCTACATTCCTAATACCCACCCTCCTTCCCCCTGCCTTGGAGATCAGAAGAGATTGAACGGTTTTGAGTTCTACTGTTTTTTATCTTGTTTCATCTGACGATGTTATATAAGCAGCGTGTGTGTCTGTGTATGTATGCGGACAAACTAGATCTGGGGGACTGGTAGTGGTGCATCCTGGGATATAGTAAGCTCAGCCAATAAGAGACTTCGCTCTTTGGCATAAGCGTGCCGAGTCGGAGCCGAGGGATCGGCTCCGAACCCATCAGTCAGAATGTAGGCGAGATGGATCCCAAACATCTGAAGTTATGGTGAGTACATAACTAAAAGTTAATACTGCCTCCTGTCAAGCATCTATCATACAATACACAAATGATTCAACCCTCATATGTGCAGTATCCACACTAACTCAACTTCTTACAGTCACACAAAAAGCCTTCTCTGATATTGAAACATGGCTAGCAAATTCACAACTCATTCCCAACCCTAATAAAACTAAACTTATGATCTTTTATCCATCTAAACCTACTAACCTCCCAGCTAACTTTTATAATACTGCCAGTAATAATAATAGAATTTTACCAGATTCCCAAACTAAACTATTAGGCATCATATTTGACAACAGACTAAAATCTGACATAAACATTTCTAACACAATCAAAAAGATTCACAAGAAAATGGGAACAACGTATAGAAACAAAACATTTGTAACTGATGCTACAAAAATAGCCATAGCTAGAACCCACCTTCTCTCCTCACTCTTATATGCATCCCTCCCATACTTATCAACCTCAAAAAGTCAGAACTAAGTAAATTAGAATAATGTTACAATAAGATTGCCAAATTTGCAACAGAGTCCACACATTCAACCCATCACTGTCAATGCCTCAAAAATCTTTGTTGGTTGGAACTACCTCATGTTATGAATTATAACCAATTAATAATGGCTCACAAAATAATGCACAATCCTGACAACGTACCTTCCCTAAAAAAAATCTTCAACCCTATTCTAACATTTGTAATCTTCAATCTAACATAGACTTACTCCAAGTAACCAAAGTATCCAATACAGCAGGCCACTCTCTTTACTCTAACTTTGTTGCAAAAAATTGGAATACTCTTCCATATAGTATTAAATCCATAAGCAATCTTAATCATTTCAAAATATCTCTCAAAAGACACTTATTTGAATCCTGGTTTTGCACATGTAACACTTCGGGTTAATTATTAATTTAGCAGTATTTATATAATTTGGCTGTACTTACTAACTTTGTTAACATATCCCTTCTAACAGCACTACTTCTCTATAAGTAGCTACATTCCTAGGTGAAACTCTCACCACTGAAGTATTACTATGTACTACTTTGCCAAAGTGATTCTTTCCACATAATTGCCTAACTAATGTTATGTTCCTTCACATATATAAATTCAACCATATATTTGTCTATATTAAAGTATTTAAAGTCTTGTTCTGCTTGATACTATGTGTATATTTTTGGTTTTAAAATTTTATCCTGTAAATGTGTTAACACTCATTTTTTGTCTATAATTTCTATTACTTGATGTGATGACTTTGTATGTAAACTTAGGCTGGAGCTTTTCTCCCCAGGCCTCCGCTGAAAATGGACACTGTTCCTGTTGGACCATCTCGGTAAACAAATGTAAAGTAAATAAATAGTGAATTTAAAAAATGGACACGTGTCCCACAAAAAAAAATCGTCCTGTATATCTCTCTCCATTTCGCAGACATGTCTTCTTGACACACTTGATTTGGTCCAATTGGCTATACAACCTGATTGCACTGTTGTCACCCCACTTTGTGGAGATGCAGTGAAAATTCAACTAATACTGTGGACATATTTTCAGTTTACATTGTTAAAGAAATAGATAGCTAATGGTATTTCCTAGCTCCCTCCTGCACATTCCTGTATTTCTTTCCCTTTGTACTCCCCCCCCCCTGCTTGCTCCTCATTTCACAATATTCCTATCTACCCCATTTTAACACCTATAATCTGATCAAAAAACAGAATCACACGCAACACACACAAGTATCAAAAAAAGCAATGGAACCCTTCACTTTTTGGCTTCTACATTTGTGTGGAGTTGGGCAATTTGCATAAATGCCAAGTGATGGCAAACAGCTCTTCTGTGGTGTGGTTTACGTCTGCACACTACCACTTAAACGCACCGTGTTGATGTAAAGCATAGTAATACAAGGTGAATGTAGTACAGGAATAACTTTCTTGCATTATCACTACTTATTTAAATAGTAACAAATGGTGACTATAGTACAACAATAATTTCATTGCATTATCACTGCTTATTTAAAAGTATTGCATACAACTGGATTCGAACCCTGCATCATCTGGGCTCAAAAAGAAATGCGTTGATTCATTTACACTTGCTGCCACAGAGGTCAGCAAAGCAGCAGGTGTGTTTCATACAGTCAATATTAACTCTCAGAATTTTAGCAATGAACACAATCACCGCATACTACTCATTGCACACTTATCAACGTGGTAACATACAGAACTTGAACTATCTTGACAGTTGCACATGCCTGCACATTCATTTCATGCAGGCATCCCAACATCTCCTTTCCAACATTCAGTGCTGATGTCATCCACCATAAGTAGTCTTGCAGCCTTATTAGTCAGATTTGTGCTCTGGAACTTGCTTAAACTACTGTGTTCTCTAGTCTGTGTACTTAGGTAGGGGGGTCTGTTATCACTGCAGTCAGCTGGTGTGTGTGTGTGTGTCTGTCTGTCTGTCTGTCTAGCCAGAAGAGCATAAGTGTGTATCTGACACTTGCCACTCTGATTCCATGCATTGACAGTATTTTGACACTTGCACAAGCCTACACATCCATGTCATGCAGGCCTCCCAACATCTTCTCTCCAACATCCAGTGCTGATGTCATCCACCATATGTTGTCTTGCATCTTTGCAAGAGTCAGCCTTGTGCTGTGATGCTTGCCTTAAATGCAGAGTTTTCTGGTCGGTGTACTTAGATAAGTAAGGGTTCTGGTCTCACTGTAATTGGCTGGGGTGTGTGAGTGCATTTGTGCTCTTGCTTGACATTACAGATTCATTTTACACCAGCATGTGGGACATTGCTGTTAGCATTTTCTCCTCACCAGATTCTGCTGATGTCATCCACTATAAAGTGTTGTCTGACACTCTCCAAGTCAGACTTGAGCTGTGGTGCTTGCCTTAAATACAGAGTTCTCTGGTTGGTGTACTTAGGTAGGGGGCCTGTTCTCACTGCAGTCAAGTGGTTGTGTGTGTGTGTGTGTGTTTGTTTGTACGTATTTGTTTGTGCCCTTGCTTGACATTACAAAGTCCATTTTACACTAGCATGTGGGGCACAGCTGTTAGCATTTTCTCCTCACCAGACTCTGCTGATGTCATCAGCTGTAGCCAGGGCAGAGTCGGAGACTGACCCGGAGGCCAAGCACAAGTCACCTCATCCTATAGTGTACAGATTACAGTGACAGGGATTTCACTTGATCCACATACATCATGACATGGTTTATAACCCCTGTATTTTCTTGGTGCGAAACCACTGTGGTCTCTCCAGCTGTTGCAGGTGTTTGAGGAGGTAAATGCAAAAGGGAGCATTATACTCTATTAGTGTTCTGATGAGGTTTGAGTACAGCACTGTTATATAATCCTCAAGCCTGAATACAATAGCCTGACCTATGAGGTGCACAACATGGTCTTTCCATATCACTGTAGACACTTGGTTCTCAAAGTTCAGATTGCTATCTGCATGTGTTCCCAGATCTTATACCACTGGGTTTCAATATAGGGGGGTGTTGTCAATGCTAGAATTACAGGGAATTCCACTTTGCAGAAGGCCAAAATAAACAGACATTTTTGAGTTTATCTGTAGACAGTGTGGCTTTGTCAGCATTCACTTGTCTGTGTTAGCCCCTCCTATACTATGTCAGCATCTTTGTTGGACTCAGTGATTGAACCCAATATACAATAATCAGCAAACCTGGTAAGCCAAAGGCCATATACTTTTGCCTAGACAGTCGTGAAATACATTACAAACAATAAAGGGCCAAGCACAGATCCATGGGGTACACCACTGGTGACAGCTCTACTGGTAGAGGTTGATTCAACAACTTTCACAGTTTGTTCTGTTGGTGAGCCAATTGATTAACCATCTAGTGATGTAAGGCTTAATCCCTATTTTGGTGAGTTTCTCAGTGATACCCGAGTGGGGAATTGTGTCAAAACCTCAACCCAGATCAAGATAGGCAGTATTCACTGTCTTACATTCATCCATGCCTATCACACAGAATCAGTGGCCTGTGACAACATCACAGATTGCCTGTAGCATGACTCAGCACATACACCTTCCTAACATGGTTGAATACACACTTCAACACACCCTCCACATGGACTATGTTCTTGTAGAAGGGTGTACATCAACATGCATCCATTGAAGTTGGGGGGACAGCACCTGATGCATGCATGTATAGACACATCTAACTCTTCTCATCTGTGAGGTAGATCAACATGTCATCATGGACATTTTTTTAAATGGACATTAGTAATGTCCCAGCTGTGTGCACCAGACCTGTGTGGGTTAATGATACAGCCATGTCTATATCTGTTAGATCTCCTCAAAGAGTTCATCAGGGGCATGCATTATGACAACACTATCATCCTGTGGAACTTGACCAAGCCAAGGCATCTGACACAAATCCACACTGTGAAGTATTTGCAACACTGTCAGATGTTGCTATAAACACCTATATCATCAATTGTGTCGACCAGTAGATCACATATGTGGCATCTAAATATGTTGAAATGTGTGAGTTGACTTATATCAGGTTCAGTGATCAGGTCCGTACATCAGGGCTGTCTGCTAGGTCTTTTCCACTGTCCATTATTTATGTCACAGACATCACAAATGGCATGCGCATTATGTGTCCAAACAGCTGTCTGAAGGACTACAGATTGTGGGCAGTCATTGACTCCATTGTCCGTTATTTATGTCACAGACATCACAAATGGCATGCACATTATGTGTCCAAACAGCTGTCTGAAGGACTACAGATCGTGGGCAATCATTGACTCCATCTGTGATAATAGCATAATTCAAACAGTATCAACATACACCACAGACTACTGCCACAGCCATAACAACACTTGCGATGAAACAAAAACATGGGGGGATCTGTTACACTATGAAAACAAATGCACAACCCAAGGATAATGTAGACATCACACCCTATAAGCAGAACAACTGGTATGTGAACTGTGTCCTTGGGTAGATAGTATGTGGAATGTCCACCAACATGTGAACACAGTGCTGACTACCCCCTTGTGTGTAACACAACTACTGAATATGTCATCCACATCATGGGACATAATACCTTCATAGTTCACAGCCATCTTCACACCAATAACATTTGTACAATGCACCCTTCTTCATGTACCTCCATACACATCTTCCACTGATGTGTAACTGAAGTGTACCACTTTGCCACAGTGAGCTGTCACACATCTTATTGGACATACCTAGGTATGCTTTTTGTTGCTTAAACATTACTGCCTGATGCTATGGAACCCATCAAGGTGTTACACCAGATGCATGTGTGATACCTGTTCTGGTGATGCACACAGTACATATATAGCTGTTTGACAACGCTGGTGTCATGGGTTACATTCTTAACAGTATGGATTGTGCCATATCTATATCTGCCATACACACCAGTCAGCTAGGCTATAGTGATCCTAATGTCACAAACAGGTATAGCAGTATCCCTACTAACACCTCCAGCAGATGTTAGTGTCAGGACGATGTGCTTGATTACCCTCATAGATTTCTGACATGTCATAATACTTGTTCAAGTGTATTTGTGCAGAACCATCTATGATCACTCAGGACCCCATTTGTTGTGCTACAAACATGGGATTACTGGTGGTATTATTCTGATATCATCCATGAGCATGCAGGCTTCTTTTACTAATGTCCATGAGCCTGTAACTGTGTCCCACTTGTGGGAGACCTCTGCCAGCATTGCACTCATATTCAGGCAAATCAGTTTGCACATCTTCATGATTTGCACCCAACCCCAATTGTATATAACATCTCTGATAGATATCCTCTGCATTGTTCGTGTCAGGATGCATATCTCACAAAGGCATCTTCCCCATTGTTATGTTACCTTGTGTGACAGTCACATAATATACATTTTCAATGTGCAGTCCATACTGCACCATATTGATATGTGATTAGTGTACCTGCTACAACTGTCTTCCATTGATATGCCCTCATCTGCTGTACATTAGGTTTCACATGTCCTTTTTCCTTGGGTTCATTCCTGCAATTCGTCTGTGTGTCCCTATTCAATACATACACTTCCCTTGATTGTTTATTTTAAATAGAAGTTCATGTACCCTTATAGATCATTTAGACAACTTTTATACAAAATGCCTGGAATACGATTTCACAATACTCTGCACTGCATGCTGTCCTGTACTGTGTTTGGACCATATACATTACTATATGCTAAACCCTGTAATCATTGTGGCATTCTGCACAATCCTGGTAACCTAGTTTGCTCTGAGGTACATATGATTGCTGTCTGTGTTGCTTTACATGGTTTCCTAGCTGGCAACAGTGTTGCTAGCCACAAAACCATATTTTAAACTCAGTAAGTGGCATGAATATGTAATTAGTGTGCTGATCATCTTGCAAAAATGTAAACTCCATATACGCTTTGCACAAAGCCTACACAAAATTTATTGAATCCCAGGGACTGTTTTTTTTTTTTTTTTTTTTTGCAGAGGGCAAGTTCCCCCTGCACCCCCTGCTAATGATGTACAGTGAGGAAATGGCAAATTCCTCACTCGCCAATGTTCCCAATTTTGCACAGAAAGAAAATGCTGACAAATTGCAATCAGCTGATTTTCAATTAGCTGAACCGGCATTGTTTCTGTTGCATGAATTTGTTTCTTAACTACATAAGTGACACTTATGTTGTGTCTGCGTGTGTGTGTGTGTGTATATAAATATATACATATATATATATATATATATATATATATATATATATATATATATAGGTTCATAGGTTGGTACTAGGCTATCAGCCCTAGGGCCTATACAAGCCTAGCCATAACAATTCCCTGGCTATTTCTTCCCACATTATTTACTTTCCTGGACCCCTGTCTAGCAAGGCGACTGATGTGATCCCTGGGGTGAATTTCCTTTCTCCCATCCAATCATCAAGGTTCCTCTTAAAGAGGTCCAAAGAGGCACTCTGCTTTACATGTATGGGCAATCTATTCCAGAGTCTGGGGAGTCTCTGGGTCAGGAACCTATCCCTCCAGCATGTTTTGTTTATTGTGATGACAAGGTTTAGATCCCTGGAGCGTGTAGCTCTGAGGGATTGGGATTTCTTTAAGTGTAGCATGTCCAACAGCTCTGGATTTGACATGGCCTTGTATATTAAGCAGAGATTGCCTCTGAGTAGACGATATGCGACAGAGTATAGCTGGAGTTTTTTAAGGCGGTCAGCGTAGGGCATCTGCTTTAGGCCTGTGATTCTTTTAGTGAGGTATTTCTGAGGCCTTTCCAGTTGTTGCAGATGTCTTGAGAGGTACATACCAAATGGGGCATTGTATTCTATAATGGGTCTAATGAGGGATGAGTACAGTGGGACAATGACCTCCTTTTTTCTGGATGAAAAGCTCTTCCTGATGAGGTGTGCCACATAGAAGGATTTCCTGACTGTTGTGGCGATGTGGTTATCAAAGGTGAGACCACTGTCCACCTGTGTCCCTAAGTCTCTTATCACACGTTCTGTGTTTAGTGTACTGCCACCTATATGGTAATTCATGGATACATGTTTTTTCCCAAAGGGGATAACAATACATTTCTTGGCATTGAGCTTGAGCCTATGGCTCTGGCACCAAGCATCTGTTTCTGTAAGGCCCTTTTGTAGAGTATCCACATAATTTGGGGATTCAATAATGGCTGCCAGTTTGCAGTCATCTGCAAACTTTGTTAGCAGAGTCAGAGAAGTAGATGCCAAACAAGAGCGGCCCCAGGACTGAACCCTGAGGTACTCCACTTGTCACTTGTCTGGAGCTGGATTTGGAGTCGGCTACTTTTACAGTGTGGGTTCTATCAGTAAGCCATTTAGCAACCCATTGGGTGACATAGGGATTAATGCCCAACTTAGTAAGTTTATCTATGATTCCAGAGTGGGGGATGGTGTCAAAGGCCTTGGCAAGGTCTAGATAGGCTGTGTGGACCACCTTACCCTTGTCCATGGCTCTGGAGACTGATTCAAAGAAGTCAATCAGGTTCAGGAGATAAGATCAGCCCTTCACAAACCCAAACTGGGTGGGGTCCAGTGTTTGAAGGTTGCCAATGTCTTTGTTTATAAGTTCCATGATAATACGCTCCATGGCCTTGCAGATAAGGCTTGTCAGACTGATGGGATGGTAGTTTCCGGGATCCAAGGTGGATCCCCCCTTGTGGATTGGGATAACTGTAGCTCTGCGCCACTCAGTGGGCATGAAACCTGAGGTGAGGCTATGATTAAACAAGACACTTAGGTGAGGTGCCAGTTCATATTGTAGTTCATGTAGTACACAGCCCGGGATGTCATCTGGTCCCATGGATGCTGTATTCTTGGCTTTAGAGAGTGCGTTTTGTACCTGTGTGGCCGTTATACTGGAATTTGGCAATCTTCCGGTATTGAGATGGGCCATTTGGGGGGTGAGAGGGGGGTGAAGTTGGCACTGAATCGATCTGCCAGGATATTGGCAATATCCTTTGGATCAGTATATTTAATGCCATTCTGTTTTAGCTCAGAGCAGATCTGAGCATTGCCATTTAGATTCTTGACATAGTTATAGAATGCTTTGTGGTTGTCTTTGGAATCTTTGGCAATTTTATTTTCGTAACTAGCTTTGGAGGATTTTATGAGGCATCTCAGTTTCTTACTGAGGCTAGTAAGGGAGTTTTTTGCATCCTGGGATTTTCCTCTTTTCTGCAAAAGTTTCTTCCTTTTGTTGTAAAGTTTGTTTATGGCAGGGGACCACCAGATTAGCTTCCTTTTTTTGGATGAGAGCATTTTGGTTCTATTTGGGATGGCACGATTCATGCATGAGTGGATGTGCTCGTACAGTGCCTTAGTGTAGGATTCAGCAGTTGAACTTTCAGTTCCCGTCTGCATGAGTGTCATGAAGTTTGTCACTTCTGACTTGAGTAGCATGAAGTTGGCTTTGGAGAAGTTTTGTATGGTGGTTTCTTTACTGGGGGTGGGGGGTGGGGGTGGGATGTGGATGTTAAGGGTGATTAGCTTATGGTCAGACCTGACTAACAAGGGGGTGACCATAGGTATGGAGCATTGATTTCCCATGTTGGTAATGACCAGGTCTAGGATATTGGAGCCCCTGGTGGGACTATGGATTAGTTGATTCAGGGCGTTGGAATTTATGAATTCCAAGAACCATTGCGCAAAGGTGTTGGGACATGAGTAGTTTTCCCAGTTAATGGCAGGGTAGTTAAAATCACCCAGTATTAGGGTGTTTGGTTCTATCTTAATATTTTCCAGTATGTTTAGAAAGGTGTAGTGAGAATCTTGGGGTATGGTGGGGGATCTGTAGCAAGCTACAATTTGGATTGCAGTCTTACCTAGTGTTAGTTGCACTTGGAGAATTTCAGACACATTGTGTTGGCCAACTAGCCTAGTGATGTGAATATCCTTGGTGAATATTGACACTCCTCCACCTTTAGTGTTTCGGTCCTGGTTTGGTGGCCGAAAAGTGTGGTAAGAGTTGTAGCCTGGTATTGCAGGGGTGCTCTCTGGAGCCTTGAACCAGGTCTCAGTTACTGCACAGATATCGATGTTCTCCATTTTTAGGAGTGCCACGAGAGAGTGCATTTTGAGGTTTAGACTTCTAGCATTGAGTAGCATTACCTTCAGATTTTGCATGCTTGTACCTGTTATGGTGGTGGTTTTGTCCTTTGAAGTTTGCCTAAAAAGGCACTATAGGGCTGGCAAGAGCCTTAGCCAGTAACCTGAATCCCAGGGGCGACAGGTGCAGACCATCTCTGGCAAAGCATCGTGGTCTGTCAGTCATGTCATCCCAGGCAGACAGATACTGGATCCCCTTTGAATGACACCATAAGCTTAGCCAATTGTTGAAGTCAATCATTTTATCCTTATATTGTGGTATCATTCTGGGAGAAGGCATGATGCTACTCAGGGCTAGGGTCATACCTGCCTGGACCACATGATCCGAGAGCTCTTCCATGTCTCTTTTCATGTAGTCCAGGGAGGTACGTCTCAAGTCATTCACTCCAACATGGACAATGACAGAGTCATATTTGTACTTGTTGTGGAGTGACTTGAGTGCATGCGTTATGTGGCGGATCCTGGCACCCGACAGGCAGATGACTGTAATTTTCTCCTTATTCAACCTGGTGAGAGGGACATCAGTGTACCGGACTATAGAGTCACCTATGACTAAAGTGTTAGGTACATTGTCTTGCCTTAAGGGCTGTTGCTGGGTGGCACACTGGTGGTGTGAACTATGTGACACATTGGTTGTGATTGGTGTTTGTTTGCGTTATATATATATATATATATATATAGAGAGAGAGAGAGAGAGAGAGAGACACACACACACACACACACACACACATGGATTTATACCAGCAGATTGACATGATTGACTTCCTGAAAAGTCAAACAACACAAAACAACAAAAATCTATGTGCACTCCCCACTCCCTGCAAATTATATATAGCAACTCTGAGATTGCACTACAGTGGGGAAAAGGGTAAGTTCCCCGATCCCCACTGTAGCACAATCTCCATTAAAACTCTCTGACTTTTCAGAAAGTTAATCAAATGGTCAGGACTATATGATGTTTGACTTTCTGAAAAGTCAGTCTTCTAAAGGGGAACCCATATGTGTGTTGTGTGTATATATTCCTTAAAACAAAAATGTATGTTATACAGTAACATAAAAATAATGACTTTATCACTGGTATTCAACAACTTCCTCTGCAAATATATAATTTAAACAAATGTTCATATTTGATTATTAATGGAAAGTTGTAATGGATAGCTGTAACTTAATCTTGTATCTGTCCTTTCTTCATTGTAGTGAATAAGAGGCTGGCAAAATATATAAAAAATATACCGGTCTAAAATAAACATATCAGTTACTGTTTCTTGAAGAGAAAATCCCAAATACCAAAATGGCATCTTAGATTTCAGATGTCACATTTTTAATTTAGTTTTTTGCACATACCAAGGTTCGTCTTGTAAGGTGTTTAATCTTGTATCTTAATATTGTTGTCAGAATCTTATAATTTGCCCATGCATCAGTGTAATAGATAATAATCATAAGATAGGATAGATACTATAAAAAATCTGATTTATCCCAACAGGTAATGTGGAAGTCCTAATGTGGTGTCTCTAAGACTTCATTTTTTACCCTTTAGCATTTATACTCATTTTCAAATCTTGATATAGTCTGTAAAACTTCTGATGAAGTATTGACATAATATCTTCTTTTTGAATGACCCAAATTCAGTTATTAATTTTCAAAATCTCATGTTTCACAAGTACCCCCTTCCTGTTTCCTAGTCATTGTATAATTTAGTACTAGCTATGAGACTAGTTCATACTTTGCAGTTACTAAACAGCAAAAAAAAAAAAAGCCATAGCTCTGGCAAGTAAAATAAGCACATTTCTCTTGTGTTTCCCAGGGCACAATCCATTCTTACTGATTCAGAATTTAGACAACTTCCTTGCAAAATTTGTAATGTCTTCCAAGTGGTTGACCATCACTAATGGCCATTACAGGCTATAGCAAGTGAAGCCTGATTTCTTGTATCTTGGCCACTATTAAGTGGCTTTCACTATTGTTTCATTAGGTAATTGTACAACTTTTCTTGATGAACATGTCACTGTACTCATCAAGCTGTTAGCTTTTAACCATCTGTAAAACCTGTCTTGGGTCATATAGACAGTCTGAACAGTGCGGAAACGGTTTGGTAATTGCCATCTAAAAAGGCTATACTGAGCATTCAAGATAGCTATGTTCCCTGTTGGTAGGATTCTAGCAAGATTTTCTGTTTTGGGAAAACAGTAAGGTTATTACAACTATTTTTAATATTGTGTACCTGTTTCCAAGTGAGGAAAGTAACAATATAGACTACCCTCGCTAAGTGTGTTTTAATGAATAAGCCAGTCTTTAAGTCATTATCATTGTAAAATTAAACCCTGACCAATAAAGGTGCCCCATATTTCCTATATGACCACCACTTTAGATGGAGTATAATATTTTCATTCATCGTGTCAATCCGATTGTTTTAGATGCAATGTATTTTATTTAGCAAGAAGTCTCATTACTTCCCATCTCAGGATCTTTTAATGATGCGGGAAAAGTAACTCTACAACTTCTTTTATGTTTAAATTTAATTGTAGTTAGGCCTAATCTATACCTAAGCCATGTGAGTGATATGCATGTCAGTTCATTCGATATACTCATATATATGTATGTGTGTGTGTGTGTGTGTGTGTGTGTGTATATATATATATATATATATATATATATATATATATATATATATATATATATATATGTATATATATATATATATATATATATATGTATATATATATATATATATATATATATATAGACAGATATATCTTACACTCCTATATGGGTGCTAAGCACTGGAGCAGTGGTGCTGCTCCTGTAAGTATTTACTTCTCTGATGCCAAAACTAATGCCCACATTCATTGGTTGACCATGTTTGCAGCACTACAGAGGACAACACGATCCTACAACAGGGACTAACATCTACAAAGTAATTGAGTCAGGACCGTGGTCTAAAGCTAAATTCCAACAATTGTAGTATGATGTCCTTTGTTAAGCAGGAGAACTCCTGCACATACCACTCAAAATCAGTGATCTAGGATCCAGGGAACTAGGAAGTTTTGTAGGCAATGAACTCTTCTTTGACTATCGTATATCTACTGTTGATAGGAAATCCTTCTATTTAGCTTAACTCATTACCAAATGTATATCTTCTAGATCCAAAGACTGTCGTCCCTCTCTACGCCTTCCTTATTAGACCCTTACAAGAATACATTCCTTCCTTTAGTGTGCACCTATCCAAACACATGATCCAATGTGACAAACCTTAACATTTACTTGCTAAGAAGATCACTTTCTTGAATTCTGTGAAGTCTTTAAAGCTGTATCTCTCTTTTTTGTCTTATGCAGACTCCTACAGGACTCCTACAAGGATTCACATGATCGTGTCCTCTGCAATATTCTACATTGCCTGCAAAACCAATAATGCCCAAACACACATACAAGCAACTTACTACAAACATGCATACAAGCAACAATCTCTGCCAAAACATAAGCAGAACATACTGGCAGGCTAGATATACCAGAAACTAAATAATAACTTCCAGTATGCAACATTAGATAATGTAAAATGAAATTGGGAAACGTTATGCAATTAACTTTTCCAATATAACAGAACACTGGGGACGTACACTACCTTTAATTGAGGTAGTGGATGAGACAGACTTTTTGTTATTAGTTCATAAGTACAATTTACTGGTTATGAATGTGTTTGCATCCTGCCTGCTTGTTGCAAATTAGTAACTACTCACTTTTAAGCATATGGTATTAATTTTAATTAGTTTTGGTGTTTAACATGCATATGTTAATAATTTACAGAGATGTTTGTATCAGGCATGTACCTACTGTGACATCCATGCTTTCACATGTGACGCCCTGAGAGCCTATGCACAAGAATGTGCCTTCAAAGGACTAACCCTTTACAAATGGAGAGATGCAGCAAAGTGCCGTAAGTACATCTTGGAATTAATGTGCCATACTCACAGCTACTTATGAATTAATTCTAAATGCTCATAGTGCATTTGTAAATATGGAATTTCAGAGATTATACCTTCACTGAAGTCCATTGATTGATGTACTTTAACAGAACATTACTAACTGAATACAGATAAAGCTATAGCTGCATGTATTAATCCATATTAATAAATCTGGTAAGCAAATTAGATGGACAGGTACAGTGCTGAGAAGCATAACTCAAAAATACCTAAAATGCGAAGAAACTATTTATCTGATATTGCCAAGTTTTCATCTCATCCTTAGATATGGGTTTGGATCCGATCCATCAGATCCAACTCAGCCATTACCAAGCTCGTGGCAACCAAAAAGCTCTTGGATACCTCTCCTTACCCACAACGCATCTCTTCCCATTACCTGACATGTCGTTTGCTAAGACATGGTCCGATCAGCTAGATCTTGGCTATCAGGTCATATTATTTAAATATTTTTTTCTCTATAGTCTATTCTTTTCTGTATTATTAGTGCAGTTAATCTTTCCTTTCTCTCCCTTATTATTTAGAGTCTGTCCTTTGCAGTAACCACATATAATTAGGTTACTTTAACTTTTTCTCTCTCATTCCTAGTTCTCCCTTCATTTACTTCAGTCTTAAAATGGGAGAAAAAAACTTCCCTCTGTCCTTTTATCTATGTGATTGGATTCTCTACCTGTTTTATTTTTCTTGGCGTTATGGCGGATAAGCAAGAGAAACCTGCTGGGTTCAAAAAGTGCGGGCACAAGATCCCTTTTAGTGATTTGTACTCCCTATGCGTCTATTGTCTTATGCCCTTTTACTTACAAGAGGACTGTGCTATTTGCCACTCTTTCAACCATCGAGCTTTGGTTGAAAGAAAAAAAAAGCTCATCTCAAGGGGCATGTTGCCTTTGGCCTTTGGAGAGGCTGTTTCTGGCTCTAAAGATAAATCTGGCTCATCCATGAAATCTAAATCAGCTAATTTGAGCCCTGCTTCATTGCTTTCCTCTAGAACCTCTGATAAAGGAAAGAAAATACCTTCTTTGGCACTGATGGATTCTTCAGAGCCAAGAACAAAAATATTGAAATCATCCAAGCCTGTGGATTCTGTCACCAGATCCGGAGCCTTAGGCACCAATCTCTCCTGGTTGGATCTGACTACTTCGGCTCCAATTCTATCTAGTAGGCTGGATGAAGGTCCATTGATGTCAGATCTGACAACTAGTTCTTTCAAACCTCTTCTGACTTTACTGAGGACATTGTACTCCCCAATCTTTAATCCGGTTCCACCGAGGGTACCATCTCCTTTCTTATCCAGACCAAGGTCCCCATCTGCATCTTCTTTCCATTCGAGCAGGAATCTTACTGAAGAAGATGTGGAACGGATGGTGCAGATGATTTTGTGGGCACAAGGCATCATAAAATCCCCCTTGACCTCAACCCTTATTGTGCCAGGTGTGTCTAAACCATCCACTCCCCCCTCTTCCTCCGACTTCAGGGCAAGCTTTGGATTCATCGGATCTGATACACCTGGTGTCTTTCAGCTGTGATCTGAAGATGTCCTCTTCCTTGGATCAGACCTTTGCTCAGAGCTTGGTATTTTTAGAACTAGAGAGTTCCCAGAGCCATAGTGAACCCCACGAACCTAACCTCACGTGCACTTGACTTCCAGGTCTTCATAGAGTCCATGCAACTTAGAGCTTAGGTGAAGGTGAGCTTGGCTCCAGCTTCAACTCCTGGCTAACTGTGTTCTGGACTGAAGGAGACTCCATCCCAAAAGCATGGCTTATTGGAGCCAGAGTCCTTGTGCATTCAGGAGGGGTCAGCCTTTGGGGCTTTGGAGAGGGCTATAGCTGACACTGCATCTACAAGGTCACCTTCCCCCTTGGATCTGCAATCCTATAAAAATACTCTGCATTCCTCCATTTACCATGATGTTCCACAGGAACAGTGGGACCTCAGGCACCAGGATACCCATCTGTGTACCCCTGACTCTTCTGATACCTCCCCAGACTACCCCACTGAGGAGGTCCCTAGGAAGGGACTTTACAAAAGGAAGCATTTAAATTCTAAGGAGGAGTCAACCAAGGAAGACACTGACCTTGATGAGGGAGAAGAATCCCAACTGTCACCTCCTGAGGATGTTTCCTTTGGGGAGATTCTGGAGAGTCTGAAACAGAGGGGTGGCTGGCAGTCCAGTAATCCTAGACCTGAGGAGTCAGTGTACCTGGCAGCCTTTTGTTCCCACTCATCCAGCTCCTCTGTGACTCCGCCCACTAATGATGTCATAAGTTTGATATCTCGTCAGGTGTGGGAGAGCCTGGATTCCATCAAGGCTGTACCCTGGAGACCAAATAAAATTATAACATCCCATCTGACAAGGCTTTCTGGATGAAAGGGGTTGCAGTAGATGCCATGGCCATGGTGGCAGCAACCAAGAAGGAACTTTCCAAGGAGAGTTCAACTATCCATCCTAATAAGGATTCTAGGATGATGGATAGATGTGGGAAGCCAGTGTTTTCTTCAGTGACTTTTGCCTTACATTCACTGAATTACCTTTTGCATTTCACCAGGTTACAAAGGGATCTGATAAAGGAGCTTTTTGATACCCTTGAAGGAGCGGTAGCTGAGGGAGTTAAAGAGAATGTAGCTTCCCAGTTAGCCAGCCTACATTCTGTAGCTATCTCTTCCATGAGGCTCCGAAGGAACAATCAGAGGGGTGAGTTCTGGCATCTTTATGAGTAGGCAAGCTGGATGTGCCTTTGTGATTTTGTGGAACCCTTTAAGAGTTCATTCATCAATCCTCCATTTGACGGCATGTCCCTTTTTGGTCCTAAAGTCAAAGATATACTATCCAAGTGTGAGAAGAAAGGTAAGACTGTTTCTGCCTTGTAAATATATTGTTTGGCTCCTCAGAGACTTTATCCTAAAGGTCAGAGAGGCGGTGAAAAAATGTGGTTCAAGAAGTCTCAGGGATTGTACTAAGACACATGGAGAGTTTTCCCCCAGTGGCAGAGGGGGGAATAATGGAAGACGTCGCCCTCGCGGCAGAGAAGGTGCACAGAACTAAGGGTCCTGGGAGTCTTTCTTTGGGAAGCCTTTTCAGCACTCCTGAAAGGAGGCCCAATTGTCCACCTCTGGAGTTGACTATCCCTGCACTGGAGAGCTTGGCAAAACATAACTTCTGATATCTGGGTGCAGAGGATAATATCCAGGGGTTACCAGATTTTCCTTTCTTAACAACCCCCTCCCAACAAGAGGAATCCCAGACATCCCACCTAGTCATAGGGATCAGGCAGTCATTCAAATCAAAAAATGGCTAGAAGAAAGAGTCATCCAGGAGGTCCCCTAAGATGACAGAGGATTCGGAACTTACTCAAGGTTCTTTTTTAGTTGCTAAGAAAACAGGGGACTGTAGACCAATCTTGGAGCTCAGCAGATTGAACAAGCCAGTTCACTGTTGCAAGTTCCGAATGGTCATGGTTCAATCCATACTTTCTTTCCTGGAACAGGATGACTGGATGTGCTCCATAGATCTTTAGGATGCATACCATATAAAAATGGACAGATTTTCCTGAGGATATCTACGCTTCTGGCTGGGAGCCACTCATTACCAGTTCAGAGCACTGACTTTTGGTCTCACTACCACCCCCAGAGTGTTCACCAAATTCATGGCAGTGGTTGTGGCTCACCTGAGACCTGAGATGACAAGGATTCAGGATGTTTCCTTTTTTAGATGACTGGCTCATATTCGCACAGAGCAGGCATCTACTTTTCTGTGCAAGAGGCTCTGTTCCGAACTTGGCATAACCATAAATTACAAAACATCCCATTTGAAACCTACTCAGACTCTAGACTTCATAGGAGCACTACTAGACACCACTCAAATGATTGCAAAACGTCCTGCTCCCAGAGTATTAACAACTAGATGGCAAACTTACGGATTACTCAGGAACAAGAAGGTAGCTGCCTGACGTCCTACAGATGTTAAGTTCTATGGCCATGGTAATTGTGTTGGTTCTGTTAGCCAGGTTTCACATGTGGATACTGCAATGGCTTCTGGCTGCTCAGTGGTCAGTAATCCACCAACCAATGTCGCATCAACTTCTTTTAACAGACACATGCAAAAGGAATCTTTCATGGTTGGTTCATTCAGAACAGGTGACACAAAGTTGTCCCTTTATTCCTCCACCACAGGCTACAGTGACCACGGATGCTTCCCAAATATGGTGGGGGGCATTATCTGGGGAAGATCGTCCAAGGAACCTGGTCCACACAAGAGGCCAAGCTTCACATAGACATCTTGGAGATGAGGGCAGTGCTTCTAGTGCTGCAGGTATTTCAGTCTGCTCTTCCTCTAGAAATGGTAGCAATCCAATCAGACATCATGTCAGTGGTCTGGTACATAAACAAGCAAGAGAGGAACCAAATCATACCCTCTGTTAAGAAGCTCTCAGAGTGTGGCAATGGGCAATCTCATCCATCTGCTTTCTTATAGCAATGCACATTCCGGGAAGGTCCAATGTCATAGTGAACAAGTTGAGAAGAGTCATTCTCATGCCTCATGAGTGGTCCTTCAACCAGAACGTAGCAGAGAACATTTTTCGAACATGGTGCCAGCCTTGCTGGAACCTTTTTGCCTCTACTCTAAACAACAAATGCAGTACCTGCTTCACCCTAATTCCCCAACTGGGGCATTCCCTGAGGGATGCTGTAATACATGATTGGCCTCCCGGTCTGTTCTGTGCTTTTCCCCCCATTCTCATGATTCCCAAGTCCCTTCAGAAAGCCAACAGGTTGAAGAGAGCAGTAATCCTTATAACCCCATTTTGGCCTTGACAAATCTGTTTTCCCTTCCTCTGGCCTCATCTGCAGAAGGAGCCCTGGATTCTGCAATCCTCTCCAGACCTACTATCATGCCCAACAGGAATGCTTCATCCTACCCTTCACAATCTCAAGCTGATGGCTTGGTTCCACCAGTTCCATTGATTGCCAGGCAATCTATGCTGACCTCTTCAGTCCATCATATTTTGATTATGTCCTTCCACAAGTCGTCCACTCAAAAACCTTTTAGGAGTAAATGGAAGAGGTTTGAAATTTGGGCTCAACAACACAATGGGGATCCTGTCACGGCCCCTATTCACTCTTTTCTAGAATTTTTAGCCCATCTTTTCAACAATGGAGCTTCGGCTTCTACTATTAAGTTGCAGTTAGCAGCCATTTCAAATTTTCACATTGGGATAGACAACTTATCTCTAATTTCCCACACACTTTGCAAAGTCTTCTTAAAAGGGTTCATGTTATTAAGGCCTCCCCACAGGGATCCTTCTCCCCCTTGGGACCTTAATTTGGTATTACGCATGATTGTTCAAGTGCCCTTAAAACCTGCGGCCACTTGTGATATTAAGTTTCTGTCCTGGAAAACTATATTTTTTGTGGCTATAACTTCTGTGAGAAGCATATCAGAAATTCAGGCACTGTCTTCTCAGCCTCCTTATTTAGTTTTTCATAAAGACCGAGTTTCTTTCAATACCAAACCCTCCTTTTTGCCCAAAATTGTTTCACAAATAATCAGACCATATATTTACCTGTCTTTTTTTCTAATTTCATTAATAATGGTGAGTATGTCCTGCACTTCTGAGGTGTTTATAGACAGTAGTTACGTTTCATTTTACATAGAACTAAAGATTTTTGGAAAACAAGCCAATTGTTTATTGCCTTTGCAGGCCTTAGAAAAGGTCTACCTCTTTCCAAAGTTACCTTGTCTAAATGGCTTTCAAGTTGCATCTCCTTCATTTACACCTCAAAAGGTATGAAACCTGTTAAGTCCATTCAAGCTCATTCTGCTTCCCTATGGCCACACCTGCAGTTTTCCAGAAAAATGCTTCCATGGATGATATTTGTGCAGCAGCCACATGGGAGAACCATCATACCTTTATCACCCATTGCAAGTTAGATTTGGTCGATGGGGAAGAGCCTCCTTTGGTTCGATGGCTCTGAGGAACATTCTTCTGTGAGTCCACTTGGGGTAAATGTTGCTGGGGACTCAGTCCCATATGTAAGGATGAGATGAAAAATTGACATTATCAGATAAAGAAGTTATGTACTCACCATGAAGTTTCATCTGTGCTGTTGATTTTTCATCTCTCCTCACATCCCCTCCCTCTGTCCCCCTTCATAGGAGTTCCTGGTTGGACGGGAAGAGATTCTCAAATATTAGGTTATTTTTTTCCTCCCTATACTCCAGAAATGGTCTCCTTTAAAAATCTGTTGGGCATTAGAACTAACATTAATTCTTCTACTATCATTCTAGTAAACAAAATCAGTGGTAGTGGGGAAGAGATGCGTTGTGGGTAAGGGGAGGTATCCAAGAGCTTTTCGGTTGCCGCAAGCTTTGGTAACAGCTGAGTCTGATCCAATGGATCGGATCCAGACCCATATGTGAGGAGAGATGAAAAATCAACAATACAGATGGAACATTGTGGTGAGTACATAACTGCTTTTTTTTAGCTTGAGCACCCAGATATACAGGTCTTCACCAGACACAACCCCAAATCTGTATATACCAATACATGGTCTCTCAACAGTGGTGGAAAACAGAAGTCTTGCTACACTACTGCAGCTCACCACCAGCTTGCATATTGTAAATGCGTGTCATTTCAACAAACTGTGATAAAAAAAGAAATCAAAGATAAACCATTCAGTGTACCTACCCTCATCAGAGTATAGTTAAGCGTCTTTTACTTAACCCCCTCATGTACTGTTTCTGTTAGCCCTTGGCCCACTTCAGGCCATCTGGGAGGATTATGTGTTCCAGCTGTCTACTATTCCCTTAGGTAACCTATTTCATTTATCCATTACGTTTGCATTCAGCTGTGTACTATTAATCCAGTAGGCACTCCTCTTCCTTCCGCTTTTCGTAGTGAGCTTGATGCCAACACATTATTTGTGGAGTGTTTTGTACATTTGTGCTATGATTCCCTTTCTTCTCTGTTCTTATATCCCTTGTCCTCCATTCCCTTTGTTTCCCTGATAGGATTGCTTTTCTAATTTCCCAGTTAATCTGATATCCTTAAATAGGCAGTATAACTACATTGAGTACTCCAGCTGGGATCTGACCAGGGGTCTTTTGAGGTGAGGTATAACCTTTCTGCTTTTGGAGTTTTTTTCTTTTAATGATACAACACAGAATGTTGTTAGCCTTAGCTATATATAGTTTTCTAGTTTGTACTTAGCAGTTAATTTTTCTTTTTTCCTGATTTGTGATTGTTGGGATCATTATTCTCAGATGGTATTCTATTTTTTGGGTTTTAGCAGGTAAGGTACCTTGCGTTAAACTTTAGATGACCCTTGTCACCTCACTCTCACTGTCTCGTCATACACCTTATAGCATGATGTCCATTCTCTGTAAGAGCAGGACTAACACTGGTAGACGGACATTAGGACAATTTGGCTCATAAAGTTATCCCAGGATACTTCAGTCCATCCTTATGCCATTATACTTGGTGGCACCATTGCTTTCCAGATTTGTCTTACCATACAAGTAATGTACAACATTGAGAAATGTTTCCAGGCTACACTCTGGCTCATGGGTAAGCACTAGACTAATTGCACTTGCCATCCATTTTAAGCCTAGCCAGTTTCCCTTTTTGTGCTCAAAATAAACTTTCCCATTTGGTTAAGATTGACCTTACCCATCCATGACTGATAATTTTACATTTCCCCTATTGAGAATAACTGGGTTCATACCATAGATAATTTGAGGGCACCCAATCATGGGATAAAACATTTAGGAGTTGCCTCTGTCCATTAGTAGTACATTAGTTGTAGTTTATATAGCTAAATATATTTTAGCTCTTAAATTACAATATTTATTTATTTATTTGCACTTTGTTTACTGGGAAAGTCCAGTGGGCGGTTATAGCCCATTTTCAGTGGAGGCTTGAGGAGAAAAGCTCCACAATTAATATACATTGTTATACAATGTTCAACAGTAACAGCATACATTAATGCCATGCAAAATGTCAAAACCCCCTACTATGAAGTAGTCTTGAAGGAGATGCTCATGCAGAGATGCAGATGGATTGTCACTACAGATCTGTTAGACATTTTATCGAATGAGCCACATTCACAAAATATGCCAGAGCTGCTTCTGGAACTAGGAACTGCCCTATGGATGCTTTTTTATGTGTGGACCTAATGAGCTGGTGGAGAGATATGTGGCGGATAGGGGACACACTTTGGTATTTTGATTATGAATTCTTTTCAAAATCATGAGTAAAGTAAACTTAACATTTTCTAATTTTTGACTACTTTTTAATGCTCTTAAATGCTTCATTGACCTTTTTTGTTGGAATAGTTTCCATCTTTTGTCTTTATCAGCTCTTCCTGTTGTTGTTTCATTGACTTTGTTTTATATTTATATAAATATATGTTCCAGTAACTCATTTACTTTTCATGAATGCATACATTCTTTAAGTTCTTATGTGGCATCTCATCATTAAAAAATAGTATCCTCTCTTGCTTGTATGTTTCTATTTGCTGGGAGAACATTTTCTCCTTATATCAGTTAACACAGAGCAATGATTCAGAAGGTGTGAATGCAAAAACCATCTCCTGGTTGAAAATAAGCATCAGTCTTACTTATCTTGGAGAAAAAGCACAGCATTTTTAAGTGCCTTGATTGCTGCTCATTTATACCAGCACCATCTGAGATACAAAACATCATTTGAGACTTCACATGTATGAGAAAACTCTGTCCAAAAAAGAGTGATATCCTCTTGGACCCAGAAGCTTCTATAAGTGCCATAGAGCTGATAGCTTCATCAGTTTTGGAGTCCTCCAAAGCTCTCAAGATAATACACAAAGGGGTCCACACCAAGGTAACTCTTGTATACACCTTCCTACTTATCACACCCAATAGTGCTGTTAAGCAGGAATGACCATAAAACATCAACAAAAGCGTGTAGCTCCAAGTTGGTTCTTAACTCCATCTCAATCCCTTTTGGGCTTTAATGTTAGGAAATAATCCCCTTTGTGATATTTAGGTGCACTGCCTCTTAATACAGATTTCGGCAGGCCACAACCAATGAAATGCATAAGAGATAAGCCAATAATCTACCATTACTTAGTCCCATACTAAAACAAAAAGGTAAACCTGAGGCTTCAGATTCTTCTCAAATAATCTGGCTTTATTTTAGAAACGTACTTTCATTCATATTGCAGGGAAAATATATAAGTAAGGGGTCTTGGAGCCAAAATACACTAAATGGGGGTTACAGTGATTGATGCTTATTACCTGTGGAAATGTTTTTTTTGTTTTTTTTTTTTTTTATAAGTTATGGATATTTGCATGACTTCCTAATAAATTTAAGTACACAGGAGCTGTGCATCTATGTACTCAAATTATGAGGCTTCTTGACAAAATTCACAACCTCTAATGTTTTAAGAGTATGTATTTTGAACTGACATGGTAAACCCATGACATCACCATGTTCTCCTACCAGTCTTTCAGCACCTCTGCACAACTGAATGATCAGAAGAGTTCCGTCATGGGAAATAGAAGTACACCTGCTGGGTCTTTAGCATCTTGGGGTAGAGGAGGCTTATGCTAATAGAGCCTTGCACCATGGCTTCCTTTAACTCCTTGAATTTCTTCTCTGCAACTTCTTTGCTGTGTAACAGTCTGTCAGATAACTGTGTAACAGTCTGTCAGATATCTACCACCGTCCATTGTTTCCCCTCCTGAGCTTGAGTTTACAGTGTTCCTTTTTTTCCCTCTCTCTCTTGTGAAGACAGACACAAAGCTTGATAATTTCTTTTTTTTTGGCCAAGCCTTCTGCATCAGGCAGCCACATTATCACTTATGAACTAATGATTTCTGTCCACAGAAACAGAGAAACCCTACAAGCTTCATGGCAGGTCCCTCTCCCCCCTGTAATGAAACCTAGGCCTTACTGGCCTACCCATATGGTATGATGATTGTACTTCTCTCCATCAAGGTGAGATTCAGGAGGCAAGCATCATATATTACTTCTGGGTGGGGATTTTATGATGAATGGAGATTGTAGTGGGGGAGTGTGTGCATGTGACATTATGTGAATCACTCTGCAGGATGGCACACCCACTGGAAAGCATCCTACCAATCAAACATTATCCTAGCTGAAAGATATGCACTAGTCTCATGTAGGATAATCCCAGCCACAAGCGTTGCCTAAAGCCCAACCACAGTCAGGGATACTTCACTCCCATCCCCCATGAGTTGCTATAGCACCTTAGCTGCTGAATGACTCATGTTGTCTGGGCTCCATCCTTCTGTGCCACAGACCAGGCTTCATTAAAGAAGTTCCTGGTTTTTGTCCTTGTATTCCTTTTCCTCCTTGACCAGTTGTTGTTGTACTGTATGGATGGGTATTATTTTTTTATGTAAATAAAGAATAACTTCCATTTTTATATCTTCTGCTATTTTTTAATTAATGTTTTGTTATTTGCCTTTTCTATTCGATACCTTTATAAGTTATTTTCCTAGCTTTATCGTACTCATCTATACTTCACTGTTTATCTCATGAATTTCTTTTAATTTGTGTGACCTGCATCCTTAATCCCACTGTTGAACATTAATGGCCTGTTTCTTCTCCATGTTTTCTATAGCTCTTGGTATTCTTGCTAGTGGTTTCTACTGGCAGTACTTATCTTCAGTCTGTCATTTTAATCTTGGAAACTTACCTTAGTTTAAAACAACCTAATTCCCTATAGTTTGACATTTTGGTTTGTTTATTTGCCCATTTGTTTCCTCACTGTAGTAAACCAGACTGCTGCCTGGTCACTGTTGACCAGTGGCACTTTTACTTCTTGTTCTTGAACCCCCTATTGGTGAGTACAGTCCCAGTATTTTACCCATCTGTCTTCCTTTTTCCTACTAGCAGAATAAACCTTGTTTGGCTTTGTTACACCCATTATTTCATTTTCTCTTCCTGATTTGGATGCAAGGATGCTCCAATCTGCTTTTGGAGGTTAAAGTGTTCTGCTATAAATAGTAGTGATTTCCTTCCCCAAGACCTTATCCATTATTTGTTCACCATTACGTTTTTCTTTATCTAGTGGTTGATACTTTGTATCTGTCAGCCTCTTGGCTTTTCCCCTCAATTATAACTGCTATGCTGCTAACATTTAGTGGGGCAGCTCCAGTGATGCAGGGGATAGCATTGCCACCTCACAGCAAGAGGTTCAGTGGTTCAAGTTTTGACTGGGGTGCCTTTTGTGTGGTGTCTGCATGTCCTCCCTTTGGTTGCATGCGTTTCTTCCAGGTGTCCTGGTTTCCTCCCACATCCCAAAGACATGCTGCAGGTGGATTGGATACTGCAAATTGACCCTAGGTTTGACTGTGAGGGTATGCATGTGTGTGCGTTCTGTGGAAGGTTGGGTGCCAGGCTTGCAACTTGACACTGTAAAACTCCACTGCCAATCGTTCTGCAGACCGTTGTTTCACTGTGGTGACCCCTAACGAGATAAAGCCGAAAGGAGAAGGCTGCTAATATTCAATGATCTTCAAGGTTATTCTATTCCCTGCGCTGCTGCTCTGTTCTGAAATACATTATCCCAGTCTTGCGCTTTCTCTTCTGCTTGAGGAATGAATAACCATGGGATTCCATATTCAGTCTTTGCATCATTTGTCCAGGTTTTTGTCACACCTATGTTGAATGATTCCTTATTTTGTATCGGTGTCTGGAAGTCACAGTTTTCTTGCTGTAATGCAGACATTACCCATCATAACCCTTCAACCTTTCCTTCTATGCAATTTTCTGCTCTTTTCCACCTGGTTCTCCCCTTTTAACTTCTGTCATACTTTATATCACAGATTGCACTCCTTTTTACAACAGTGCCTACCGTTATATCCTCTGCCTTTCATTGTGATCCCTCTGCCTAACTGCCAATTGTTGCCATAGTTTTTTCTACGTCTTTCTGCTGCATTTCTCTTTTCCTCAGTCTGTTCCATACCAGTTTCCACCTCATTTAAATGACATGCTCATTTTGGCATACTTTTACATTCTGGATTTTAGCAAGGATGTGCTTCTCAGACAGAGGTGATGTCTGTTCATGGCAAAGAGGTTCTCTCTATCAAGCCTTCCATCCCCTCATCTAGCCCAGTTAATTCGCACAGAGATCAGCAATGCTTGGTGACCATGTCATCAGACAGAAGGAGATTTTTGCTTGAATACAGCCAAAAACAAGACAGTTATGTACTTTTTCATTGTTTTTACTCTTGCACCATGTACTGTTTGATGATTTAACTGCCCTATTGCACTGTTTCTTGTTGAATTTGCCCTTATTGTCCATTTTTTGTTGTCTCAAGTTAGAACTGCTGTGGTTAAACTCTAGTGAGATTAGAAGAGACCCGAGGCATTTCTTTGCCCAGGACTACTTAAAGGTCAGAAAGGTGTGTTGCTTCTAATTGGCCAGAAGGCCTTTTTCCTTGTTTTTGAGTTTTCTCTGCTGCTATGCTGTCATCTCTTTTGTGTGATGCTGCTGTTAGCACTCTCTGTATTAATGCAGGAGTTTAGACTGAAAAATTTCCCTATAAAACTGTTCTGAAATTTCCTCAGTACAGCTAGTTTGCATGTAAGCCCCACGAGTTTATCCCCTTATAGTCTTGTTTGCAGCCTATGTTCATACAGCACCAAAGCTAGCTAGTTGTAAACCCTTTCATACTGTCCACTTGTAAACCATGCAATAATGATCTGCAACCATGGATATAATCTTTCCTACTGTCTCTGCAGCTATTTTGGTGGATATGGGCATCATAAGGTAATGTAGCAATTGTCTCATCTTTACAGACAAACAATTCTTAAAACACACTGATATGCTATGTGAGATGTATTTATACAATGTCATTGGAGGCAAGACTGTCACATGCAAGCGCTTGTAATAGCAAACAAGTTGTTAATAACACTCTCTCTACACCCACCACACATAATATGGTCCAGACATAATGACTGCCAAATGCTGAGACTCTTAAAAGTAATCTTCCTAAACCCCAAATGCCTTCCAGACATTGCACTTACAATAAACATCCTCAGAAACCTCAAAAGTACTCTACTACAACAACAGCCACCACTACGCATACAGTTGCATCTTGTGGTATCTCAATGTCTAAGCCCATAAGACTAGCCACCACTTAACCCAACAGTTTGCTCATAGGAGACTCCATTTTGAGAAACATTGATGTCCCACTCACCAGGCTGAGTAACAAGAGAGTCACAGTCAGTTGCCTGTCACAGGCAAGCCTCCATCAAATCAGACATGCAGGCAAGTCTTTGAGTCACAAGTGCTAGTTTGACTCAGTCATATTCTATGTAGGTGTAAATGACCCGAAAAGTACCTCCTTTGAGTATATGAATAAAGCTGATGCATTCCGGTCTCATATGAACCTAGCATTGAGCAGCATTCTACCTTCTCCGAGGATGATGGCAGTACATCAACAAAATATAATTGACTTTAATAACTAGCTTAGTTTTTGCTGTCATTTGAAGGAGGCACAAAATTTGTAAGCATGGAAGGATATGGTCCGCAAACCAGAGCTGGTCTGCATATGTTCCTTTTAGTCTTTTGAATATTAGCTAAAACCTTGTCCATCTCCATAGTACCTTTTCTTAGGCTTTGCCAACTGGATAAACCCTCCAACATAGCAAAACCAACCCAAGAAAATCTAAATGTGTTGCTTCTCAATGCAATGAATCTAAACAGAAATTCAACTTACTGCTAGCTCTCCTCACTCTGGAGAATATAGATATCTGTTCAGTTACTGTGACATGATGTAAAACTGTGGAGAGCACCCCATCATTAAAGGACTGTCTTCCACACATTTTGACCAACTACTGTACATGAAGGGGCAAAAGGTGGAGGAGTCTTTGTTTATATTAAAAACAAGTCCACCTCAATGCTGGTCAAACAGTATGACTTCATTTAACTTTTTCATGTCCAAATTACCTTAGGCAAAGCTCCATGCCATATCCTTGCAAAGCTATAGGTCCCACCGTCTGACCCAAGAAGCACATAATACACAAATGTGTTCAACCCAGCATCACTTCTGTGGGTGACTTTAACTACCCCATTGTAAACTGTGGGTGACTTTAACTACCCCATTGTAAACTGGGAATCATACATAACCCCATACATAACCCCAAACATGCAGGCCCAGAAATTTCTGGACTTTGTAAATACACCACCATGGACCAGCTAGTCCATATGCCCATTAGGGTTACTAACACCCTGGACCTGCTCACCAAAGGCAGTGGATGAGGGCAGTATGGTACATGCTGCATATCTTAACCTGGGTAAGGCATTTAACACAGCACTCCACACAGGCATAATAGACAAATTCATGAAATTAGATATATTCCTATATGTCACCCACTGGATAGCCACCTGGCTCACAGATGAGACCTAAGGAGTTAGGATAGGGAAGTCTACCTCCAGAAAGAGAGAGGTCATTAGTGGATCCCCTCAGAGTTCTGTGCCGGGTCCGCTCCTTTTTTGGCATGTTAACTTTAGAAGTCAAAGCCAATGTCAAGGGCCTCTGGCTAATTAGCTGTGCAGATAAACACAAATTAGGTGCAGTCATAGTCATCAAACAAACAAATACCCCTCCAGGAAGGCTTGGCATGGCTAATAACTGGTGCCAGAAACACAGTCTAAAACTCAATGCCAAGAAATGCATAAATATCTACCCCTAGAAAATACCACATTGATAAAACACCCCTTAGAGAAGGCACAGTAGTCAGGGATGTGGGAATACATATAAACAGTAAAATGGCCTTTGATCATCATGTGTAGTAAGGAAATCATTCTATGTTGCACAACTTATAAGCAAGTGTATGACATCTAGATTAAAGGATGTCACTGTTCCACTGAATTTAGTCCTCATCAGATCAGTCATTGAGTACAATGCCCCCTTCAGTATGTACTTGGAATGTCTACAGAGGTTCCTCACAAAAGGAATACATGGCATTAACAAGCTCTATCCCTGTACTCTTGTCATGTACAGACTGCTGAGAGGTAATCTGTGCTTGTCATACAAGGCATTATCTGATCTTGCTCTGATGGACCTGCTGCACATTCACAGAACAAATAGCATTAGAATTACCCAAACCTCATCTGCAACATAAATAGGACATGTTGGAGGGGCGGGTATGTGTCCTGGAGACCACCCCTTATCTGTAAAATGCTTCCCATCTATGTGAAGCAGAGTTCTTCCCTAACCCAATTCAAGTATACCATGGGCCAGTGGATGAGGAATCAGAAAGTTACCCCTGGTCTGGCACTTCTGCCTCTAATAGACAGAGGCAGTTTGTAAATGCCAGACCCCCCAAGCCTACATATGCTTTTTAAAATAACCTTTGGTAATAAAAACTGTCAGATATATTTGGGAAGCAAGGCTAAGTTTAAAAATGTCCCGGGGGATTGTTAGCTTAGTATACATGTATGAACCTATAAAGAGGTAGGAGGAGTGGTGACTTTTTACTGGGGGAGGGGGGATTTTAGGAGGAAACCATTTGGATCTAAGTCAATAGAAGAATTGGCTTATGCTACGACTACTGGATTGTGGTGTGACTAGTGTAGGGAACAAGAGGTCATGAATGAAAGCAGTCGTCGTACAAGGGTAGTAGCTGGAAGAGGTCCAGGATTAAGTTCATTGTTATTTTTTAGTAAGTGTAAGTAAATAATGGATGTAGATTTACAAAGAGAGAGATTTAGAGAAGTGAGCTTTAGTTTAGAATACTTTGAAGGAGATAGCAGGGAGTATGCAGTATTCTAATCCAGAAATGGCAAAGGAGAGGGAAGAAGGTAACTTAGTAATGGTATGAACATGGGTAGGATTTGGTACTAAAGGTATGGTAATTCCATTACTAGAAGGGAGTGAGTGAATGAGGGTAGAGTGGATGTGAGGAAGGAATTATGAGGATTTAAAATAGTAAAGTTATAAGTAACATGATGAAGATCTGATTAAATTGCTCATAAGAAGATACTTAGGGAGATGAAGAGAATGAATGTGAGAAGATTAATAGAGTTGTTGGAGAAGTGTATTGATAATCATTGAATGATTACGGTAGTGTGTATTGTTCATTTCTTTATGAATATTTTATCTTTTGGAGCTGTTGGAATTTTAAGAGAAGGGACTAATTGCTTGAATGTGAAGAATTTGTGAAAGATTACATGTATATTTGAATTTAGTATCTAAAAGCAGTGTATAAAGTGCCAGAGGTGAGCATATTTTGTCTTTAATAGGCACTGTTATTAAATTGGGAATTGAGGGTGGGATGGGAGTGAATCAAGCAACAGCTCTCTCACATCAGTGCTTATTTGGAGACAACAGTTTCAGCACATCTGATTATATTATACAGAGCATGTTAGAGTAAAACTGTATGCAGAAACTGAAATTTTAAATATTAGCTAAATTTAGACTGCAAAGGATACCGGAACCCGTCATAGATGTTGCTGTTTAAGTATCTTCATGTAAATTGGTAATGACTGAAATCTCCTACTCTTCAAGAATAATAATTTGAATTCAGCCAGGTTGAGTGGAATTGTACTCAGTTATTCTTATGTGATGATAGGCTACATGAACACTTGCACGTCTCTTAATTACAGCATAGTATAATTTAAAATAATTTTATCTTTCAGCTCACTTTAATAGAACAATGCACAATTTGCTAGCGGCAGACACTGTTTCACATAAGCTGTTCCTCAAATACTTTGCTTGCTAGGAGGTGCAAGAAATTGCCATGGTGTTGAATTAATGCTCTATAAGTAGGGCTAGGGGATGCTTATGCTGGCATTCACATGTCCTAATTAAAAGAAACAGAGGAAGGAATGTATGAGAGGATTACATAGAAAACAAGAAAAATGGAAATTGGTAGAGAGAAAGAAAAACTGCAAAACGAGGAAAAGTACTGATATGAATTAAACACTACTGAATTAAACACTACTGAATTAAACACTACTGGAGACAGTCTGTTAGATGTGGTTTAAGCAGATATGGAAATAGTCTTTAGGCAGTGTTAATCAATGTTAATTAATCATTTTGATGCTAGGTTGTCTAGGTAGCAATGCGACAACTTAATTTACACAAAATAAAAGTCAACGTATGCAATGCTCCAACACTAACTGTATTCAATAAAAGCAATCAGCATGATTGCAAATTAAAATGTCTCACTGATTAAACTGCGTCTAAGAAATGGTATTTTCCATTTTGGAATGTAGTTGCTAATATACAGTTAATTTAATACAATGTTAGAAATAGGCATTGGTGTTAAATAACAGTAATAGCAGTGTGACCATGAAGTTCTAAAACTAGTATATGTTGAGCCATTGTTTGTATGTCTACTGTATATAACTTAATTACACACTTGTGGTTCTGTAAATAGAAATATAGAAAAACATGACACTAACAGCAGACTTACAGCCAATGTGGGGAGCACTGAATATATTAATCATTTTTTGAGAAGAAGGAACATTTCAATGTGTTGAATCATGTCAGCACAACATGACACAAATCCCAGTGTGCTCTGGGCATCAATTTTCCTAATGGCTGTTAGACAGTATTAGTACGAGTGACCAACTCTCCAATATATGAGAACACCAAAGCTTCTCTATTCATTTTTGTATTTGTGTTTTTTTTTACCCCATTGACTACCAGTGTATGTCTTAGCTCTTGGAAGCTTTGGGTCCCAAAGCATGGCACTTGATTTCATTCTCTTTTGAATCATAACCTACTTAGATTCCCATTCACTTTTTCTGAAATGACAGAATGTGAACAATATTTAGCAAGATCTTCAGAAAGATACCTTCATATTACTAGGTAAACAGCTTGGCAGCCAACACTTAATGAAGTATACCATTATGTTTATTTGTATGATTTGCATGGAATCCCACATTTGGTATTTATGGCCACATTTTATTATAATTAAATCATTGAGATTCTCTAGACCAAACACATCTAGTAATGCTAATTTTCTTTTCTTGTTAGCATTCGTCTGTACCAAAACAAATATGGTCTTCACTTATGATGCAAATCTTTCAAATGCATCCTGCCTTTATTTGCCCTCTACAAGCAGCAATCCTAACAGCTATGACTTTCCAGTTGAGGGATGTGTCTGTAAAGCAGGTTATTACCTGGACCACGAAGACAACTGTGTAGAGAAACGCCGCTGCCCATGTTTACTGCCTAATGGTAGCATTCTAGCAAGTAACAGATCAAAAATAATTGGAGAGGAGGAATGGTATGTATGAACACCTATGTCTTTTCTATAGAACTGCTAAATACATGTTTTAAAAAAGCTGATTTTTCTGTTATTTTCCAACTCCTGACTAATTCTGATGGTAGAAGTATATCTTTAGAAAAAAGATAATTTATCCCACGTGTAATAACATAAGCATATGTGGTATTCAAGAGACTTGCAAATACCATGGTCTGCTTTCTGCCATCTGTTGAATACAATACGTCAGAAGAAGATATTCAATATCTCAATAAGGAAAGTGGTGACATGCATGCATATATATATATTTATATATATATATATATATATATATATATATATATATTTATATGTTTGCAAAAAACGATGTTTTGTGGAAGAACAGTTAATAGATGCAATAAGGACTTGCAATGACTAGAATAATGTAAAAAATAAAAAATATATAACATATAAAATAGCAAGACGCAGCCCACAGTGATAGATTAAGTTTTCGTTCCTTTAAATTGTCATCAGAACTTCATCAGAATGGATCAAATGTCAAGGGACTAAAGTATAACATAGTATTATATAACTCATAAATATTAAAATACAAGAACTATTCAGTAGTAAATAACAACAAACATTACAGTGATGCATATGCAAGAGCGTGCTACTGAATAAAGAATGTCATGGTAAAAGACAATCATAGGAACACAAAATCCACCCTATATATATATTTGTATGTACAAAAATCTAATGTATATACATACATACATATATATATATATATATATATATATATATATATATATATATATATATATATATACACACACACACACACACACACACACACATATACATATATATATATATATATATATATATATATTCATAGCTGGTAGAAACACAGCTAGTCACTTCTGTGAATTTACTGCATTTTATACAGTATATCAGAAACAATGCAACCATGCAAAACAGTCAGAAATTAGCACTTTTCCTCTTCTTCATATGATGAATTTGTTATAGCAGTATGGTTAAAAGGGAGGGCTTTTATGGATTTACTGCAAACAAAGCATCCACAGATTATTAAGAGACAAACTCCCTGTAGTACTGCTAAATCACCCTCTGTAGTTTCATGAGAGTGAAGTTTGCCAATGTTAATGCACAGAAGTAAGTTGTGAGGGTCATGGCACATAACTGTTCCATGAAACTGTAGGTAACCATTGTGGCACATAACTGTCCCATGAAACTGTAGGTAATGGCCATTATTTGTGCCGTGGCACATAACTGTCCCATAACACTGTGGGTATTGACCATTATTTGTGCTGTGGCATATAACTGTCCTATGAAACTGTAGGTGGTAACCATTATTTGTGCCATGGCACATAGCTGTCCCATGAAACTGTAGGTAACAACCATTATTTGTGCAGTGGCACATAACTGTCCCATGAAACTGTAGGTAGCAACCATTACTTGTATCGTGGCACATAACTGTCCCATGAAACTGTAGGTAGCAACCATTACTTGTATCGTGGCACATAACTGTCCCATGAAACTGTAGGTAGCAACCATTATTTGTGCCGTGGAACATACCTGTACCATGATATTGTTGGTAATGACCGTTATTTGTGTCCATCACTTCCCTACATATATCTTTGTCTGTTTTATATCTATATCATCTTAAGTTCATAGCAAGTTTTCAAATATTGACTACATTTGCAAAAAAATATTGTAGCCAGCATGACAATAGCAGCTTCCAAGAACAGATCAACAAGCAGGTGGATAAAATATGATGAAAAAGTGGACTGAATGTTTATACATTGCTATCTTAGCTCAGTCTTTGTGAAAAAAAAACATGGACAAAAACACTGGTGAAGCATGTTTAACACAATTTTTCTAAGAGTTGAGGTCAGTGACCTATATTGATTTTGACTTAAGATCATTCAACTGAAGAAGTCAGTGCTTCCAGAAGGGTTTGATCAGTTGACTGGTTGAATATAATGCAAAGCCAAGAATTTGTTTGATTCATTGATTTATTGTTGCTGGATAACATGTTGCCATCCACATTTTATAACTTTGGATCTGTGAAGGAAGATGGAAATGTGTTTCAAAAAAATTTTATACCGACAGGTATCCTGTATACTCTTTTCAAACAAATTAGTCCAGATAGCAGCCAGCTTGCAGTTTAAACCCTGCTCAGGGTGAATCCTTCTTTGTATTTGACCTTTCTCAAACCACACTGTATTTAAGGATTATAGTGAAACATGTTAACCAGGAAACAGTAGCTGCATGATGCAGAGGGATGACTCATACAACAGTAGCATGGGTACTGAAGGAGCTATGTGTGTGTGGGGGTGTGAGGAGACAACATCAACTCCCCCATTGGGGGTATGGTTAGAAAGCACCTTAGAACTCACTACAATATAGCAGCATTAAGAGCCTTGCAAACTGAGGTGCAAATGAGTCTGATGGTTAGTCAGCGATTGTGCATGAGCAGACACTTGCATACACTTACTTAAGCAGCAACACACACAGCTTGCAAAGGCTGCTGTGGGAAGGTCATGAGTCCTGGTCGCAATATGATGCTGAAGAAATGTCCTTAATATTCTCATTGACCCTGGACTTGGGGTGGGTTGAGCCCATGGGAGGCTAAGGCAGGTCTCGTAGGCCTGGTGAATGAAAACAGAAGCTGATAGCAGCTAATGGTTAGCTGCAGGGAAAGGGGAGGAAAAACAAAAAAGAAATTAACCAGGGAGGATGGTGTAGAATCCAGCTTGGTGTTTTTTGAGTACTTTGCCACCAGAGAAATGGGGCCAGGTAGACTTGACAAAAAAAAATATATCAGACAAGCTCACAGAAGACACTGAAAATGAATATGGAATGGAGGGAACTGATTAGATGCACTTTGATAAAATTAAGAAAGAACTTTTGATCAGGGCTGGTATAACTTCTAAAGTACAAATAACATGTTATGGTTTGAATTGTAATGTGGCTGCTACACCAGTAAGAACACAAACATATGATTTAACAAATATTTTAAAGTTTTGGCTTGACCTTGATAGCAACAGTAAAGTGAAAATATTGAAAAGTTTTGCGGTGTACAGGTATTAAAAAGGTTCCCCTACTGATAGAAGAAAGCAAGTATTTCAAACTGAAGAAAAGACCTCTGATATGCTAGCAACATTATTGGAATGCATGGTAATTTTTAAATCTGAATTGTCTGCTTCTAAGTCTAAATACGCTGTAGGTAATGTGCCATCTTCTTTACAACAAAAAAGCAACAAGTAATGTGCTAATTTGTTACAAATGTGGTGGGCCTTGTTCCATTGTTAATTTCTGTGCTATTAACAATGAAGAATCTAATAAAAGAACTGTGAAAATTGAAATTTATCCTATAAATGAAGTTTTCCCTATGGAATCTGACAAGACTACAGCTTGAATAATATACCTATAATATGCCATTCTATTACAAGTAAGCTGGTAGAATGCATTGCATTTATAGAGTGAAAGGATGTTCAAGCTCCACTAAAGCATGATTAGTATTGCAAAAGCTTTGCTGGTATGTAAGTATAACATTAACAGTAATCAGAAGGTAGAGGTAATACACACCCCATGATGACAGAAAAGTCTATACTGTCAATTTTGGAAAAACTGTTACACTTCAGACATATGGAAATTCAATTTGTTTTTGGTAAACTCTTACATCCTGTGGATATAATCTCTGATCTTACTCTTACAAGTATTACAGTATATAAATAAAAGATTATGAAACAATATCTATATATACATTAACCCCTAAAATGATACATTCATTCTTGGATCATTCACTGCAATAGCCTCATAACCGCTTGCAAACAGTCATTCAGTCACTCACACATTCTTTTGTTTGCGAATAGCTTCAAGCCTGCATTTTAACTATGCACATTTTACATGTAGTACCTACAGGATTAGAAACATAGCAAGCTGCTGGCATTTGTTTTTTATGTTGAAAACTAGCTTACCGTAATGAAGCTACATGTAATTATAATTGTGTTATACTCACTGTTTTCCCTATACAAACAAATGACTGAGGATTCTGTCATATAAAGTAATGCAAAGACCTAGCATAGTATGAGCAAATGAATTGTAAACTAAGCTCAACTTTCTGTAAAAGGTTTGAAGATTGCATTTATGGTAACAAGAATCAACTGTAGAAGGAAATAAATACTAAATCGTGATAATATAAACATTAAATATGAAATAACACATATCTGCCATGCAAAAACCCTCTTGAACAGTTTTTTTAAATTTATAAAAACACAACTTTGTAAGCCCTACTTCAAATGTTTCCCTTTTGTGCACTATTTTACTTTTTCCCCTCTTATAGTTTTAAATACAAATATCTTTAAGGCTCAAATTAGCATCAAGCCGCTCAAACTTAGAAAAAAAGAAAATAAAATTAAGATGGTTCTACTTTAGTTTTTAACTTTAGATTCATCTTAATAAAATTTAAATTACTTCTTTTCATGTACTCTATCCCCTCTAGTGAAAAAAAAAATAGGAACACTATTACTATTAAACTATAATTAATATACGAATAATAGGGGGCAGTAATACCTTTTGATGAGTGTCCTTTAAAAAGGTGATTCAGTAAACACAAACTACTATAAATCAGATTAAATATAAACAACTAGAAAGAGATTCACTTGTCTGTGAGCTTTTTATTGTACACTTTTACTGTACATTCATTTCTTGTAGCCTGTCTTTTTAATGATATACTCAAGTCCATATCTTCAGTGGAAATAAGTAAATTATTATTCTGGATTAAGGAAATTGCATCTTCCAGGGATTCAAATGCCTTTCTTCTATCTGACAAAAATAATCTTAGTTTTGCAGGATAAATTAGGTGCGTTTTTATTCTGGCTTTCTTCAGTGATTTTAACAAGGGAATATATGCTTTTCTTTTTGAGACCACCAGAGAGGAATAATCATTGTCAAGTCTAATCAGAGAGTCACAAATTTTGATCGGTGATTTAGACCAGGTAGTTTTCAAAACTAAGTCCTTGTACTGACTAGAAATAAATTTCACTATTATGGATCTAGGATTTGAGGGTTTCTTATTTAAAGTTATTACAGTCAAAGATCTGTGTGCCCTCTCTATGCCACATGATAAGTTTTCAGGAAGGTTTAATATTTTTGGAATCCAAGAAATTACATGTTTTAACATATTTTCCTCTTGTTTCTCAGGAACCCCATAAATCTGAATATTATTCCTTCTTGCCCTGTTTTCTAAGTCATCAATTTTCTCCAAAAACTTGTTTTGTTGAACAATAAAATCAGTATTATGTTCTCCTTCTGCAAGTCTGCCATTGATATCAGTAATAGAATCCTCCATAGCAGATATTTGAAATTTCTCTTGTTTAACTACTTCCTTGATTAATTCCATCTGCTTTTTACAGTCTTCTTTTATTGTGTAAATTTTAGAGTCCAGTTTATCCAGTTTTAAGCATGTCTTGTATACTACTAAAACAGACTGTAGCTCCTTCTTCATTGAACTTTCCTGTGATGCTGCCTTTGACTGAATTGTTTTCCTTTGACAGCTATTTTGACTTGAAGTTTTGACAAGACAATATTTAGAAAAAAAATATATATATATATATATATATATATATATATATGAAAAAACAGTCCCAAGGAAGATAGTACAAATAATAAAATTCCACTCTACGATATACTCCGTATGCTCTGATGTGGTATCCACAAAGAATATCATAGTAGACGTAGTATGAATAATTCAGCTTTATTACTAATGAAATAAAAAAGTGAGCGCTTTCGCAGAGATCACCTCCGCTTCATCAGACAAATACTGGGCTAGGCTAACAGCCTTATATAGCTCAGTTAATCAATTAATTAGATGATCAGCAGCTCATTATTAAAATGTGTTTATAACAATCAATAACATAATTAAGACTTACATTTTTCCCAATTTAAAATCTATAAATCACAATGTGTACAGTAAAAATATACATAGATAAATGAATAAATAAATGAATAGATCTGTTCCATTTATATGACCTATTATATAATATCTATATAGAAAGTGCATATATATACCTATAATACATCTAAAAACTCAACCACACACATAGCATCTTATATATATGCACATACACATACACATCCACACCCATACAAATAATTCTAAAATCAAATTGAAATTAAAACTAACGTAGGCTCCTACCTTTAAGTATGGGCTTAACACTAACACTTTCATTCAACCCATAACCTTGATGTGAAGCCAACCGTAGTATCCATTTCAATTCGGCCTGTTCAGTCAAATTTGTTATATCACCCAGTCTCACATTAGGATATTGAATGTGTAGTACCTGAAAATAAAATGTGTGTTCTACCCCCTCATTCAATATATGTTTTGCAATTGCGCTATAATCCTGCCCTCTTGTTACACAATAGAGATGGTCTCTAATTCTCTCTCGTAAGCTTCTATTTGTTTTGCCAACGTAGAATCTTTAACATGTTTTACAATGCGCAACATATACTACATTTCTTGTGCGACATGTACTATCATTTTTTTATTTCCCATAGACGACCTGTGTTAGGGTTTTTAAAAAACCGTGACTCATCGATATAAAAACATTGTGTACAGGAACCACACTTCCTAGTCCCCCAAGTAGGAATATCAGATCGAGGTTTGCTAATAAGGTGTGGGTAACACATCAACTGCTGTAAATTCTTCATATTACTAAACACAAAATTGGGTCTGTCACCCACCACAGATTTAGTTTTATCATCCACAACCAATATATTCCAATTCTCATACACGGCCTTTTTAAATTTATTAAGATTCGCACTATATGGAACTACTATGCCTACCTTCCTATTAGATGTATTCAATTCAGTAGTCCCTGTTGTTAGATTGTAATCAGAAAAGTATGGTCTAGCCCTACCATTACGTTCAGCCAATACTACAGTAATCATGCTATCTATTAGTCTTTCATTATATCCTCTCTGCAAAAAATATAATTTCAGATTAATTAATTCTTTGTCCAAAAGATAGTCACAACTACATAGTCTGCATATCCTAAAAACCTGCCCTTTAACAACATTAGAAAGGGTAGAAGGTTTGTGCATGCTATCAGCATGTAAGAATGATGCTCTGTAGCATTCTTTCCTATTTACTGTAGTTTGAAGATTTCCATTATCATTCATAATTAACACATCTAGAAATCCAATAGCGTCTGCTGAGTAATCCAATGAAAATTTCAAAAAAGAACAACTACTATTGACATATTGATGGAAAGCTTCTAAAGATTTCCCGCATCCATTCCAGATAAAAAACAAATCATCGACAAATCGTCTATAACACAAGATTTGTCTATGTTTAATAATATGTTCCTGTTCCCAAGCTATCATGACTAAGTTGGCATAAACATTCGCACAACTAGTACCCATTGCAATGCCACTTCTCTGTAAATAGTACTCTTCCTCAAATATAAATACATTATTCTCTAACACCAATTCTAACAATAGACATATAAAGTCCACTTTGTATATATCCATCCATTCACATTGCAATAAAAGCTTTCTAACCATTATTATACCTACTTCGTTGGGAATGCATGTGAATAGGGATTCAACGTCCATTGTTACAAATAAACAATTTTGAAAACAACTTATGGTCTTAGAAAATTCAAATAAATCAGACAAGAACTGTTTGGTATCAGTTAAGATATAGTGATATTGCTTCAGTACCCTTTTAAGTTCTGAATCCAAATAGATCAAAATAGGTTCAGTAGACCAACCAGCACCCGAAACAATGGGTCTGAATGCTGGCCGGTTAGCATTTTTGTGTACTTTAGGCAAGCCATAAAGCTTGGGTATCAATGGATGTTCAACGGAAAGATAGTCAAACAATTCATCATTCATTAAATTAAGAAACTTACATTCAACCAATGATCTGTTAATATTTTCGATAATAGTTAAGACTTGTTTAAAAGATATACGATCATATGCTGTTCCCTGGAGCATTCCTTTCATGCTTTCCAAATAATATGAGCTATCCATTACAACAGTCTGCCCTCCCTTGTCAGCGGGGCGTATAACAACATTATTACTCATTTTCAAGTTGTCCAAGGCTCTTCTCTCATGCACAGTTAAATTGTCAGTCAAATCATAGCTGCTGCCAAAATCCCGGTATACGGATTTCTCAACAGCTTTTGCAAACAAATCAATATTGGCAGGTGCATGCGGTATAAAACTACTTTTGCGTTTAAGATTATTAGTGGCATCATTGTCGTTATTTCCAAACAACAGTTTTAGACTGACATTCCTTGTAAAAAGTTTAACCGCTAATAAAGCATCACAGACTTCCATACACGTAGTGGGAACAAATTTCATGCCTCTATTAAGTAATTTAACTTCATCCCCACTTAAATCTAATTGCGAGATGTTCCATACTAAGTTGTATGGTTCCATATTTTCGGTAAAGTACATACCTGCTGAGTTGGCATTTGCTCTCTCTTTCTCGTGTTCCTTTGGTCGTCTATATCCAACGACCGCTTCCTTCCCTGTCGTATGGGTAGCGGTGCTAAAGGGAAATTCTCAGCGGTAGATTTATCCAAAGGAATCTTCCTTCTCACATCTTGGCCCAAATTCAGTGTTTTGTTGTTAATTGGTCGCTGTAGTTGTATACTATTAACTGTTTCCATAGGTGTAGTATATACCGATGGCGGTCTTTCTGGTGAGCAGATATCAACTCTCTGCATAGCGATCTGTGCTTCATTTTCAGATGTCGACAATCCCACGCCGTTCAAATTTGTGCCTTGATGTTCACGCTGCATTTTCTTTATCGGCTCTTGCATCACAGTTCGGTTATTCTGCCAGTGTCTAACTGTTCTCCTTGCCTCCGGTTGGATATCTCGCGAGATTTCACGTGTTTGCGTACTGTTCTTCGGCCATACAAACACGTTATTCAATTTAAAATCTTGTATGTCTCTAACGAGTTTGTTTTTTATTTTCAAGTAGATTTTTTTCATACCTTTCAACTTTATCCATCACTTCATGTAAATACACCTCAGCTCGTTCATGGCCATAGGCATTAGTCAACTCAGTTTGTTGTTCTAGAATCAAATCACGTAAGATAAATTCTTCTGGTTGAAAATAGTCTAACAGTAATTGTATATAGGCTTGACTTGCACCTAAGTTAATTTGTTGCCACTTGATCAAAAGTTCAGGGTATAGGCTCCCATAGGTAGGCATATTTAGAATTCGGAGCCACCTAGGTATTACCTTATGTGTTAAACTTGACTCAAGGTGATACCTCTGACAAGTAAGCCTTTTATACTTATAGATATTATTCTCGATATCTTTTTTTAAAGTTCTAATTAACTGTTCATTGGTGTTATCTGTACTTACTAGAGGTACAGGATCATCCGCGTTTACAAGTAAAAGCGGATTCAAATCAGTGCCAAGAAAGTTCCTCATTCTGCTGTACGAGTCATCGCCAGCCGGTATGTTTACGGTTTCTGGTTGTACGTCTTCCATTCCACAAGCCCTCGTAAGATATATGCTAACAACACAGTCCCAGAAATGTGAAAAAACAGTCCCAAGGAAGATAGTACAAATAATAAAATTCCACTCTACGATATACTCCGTATGCTCTGATGTGGTATCCACAAAGAATATCCTAGTAGACGTAGTATGAATAATTCAGCTTTATTACTAATGAAATAAAAAAGTGAGCGCTTTCGCAGAGATCACCTCCGCTTCATCAGACAAATACTGGGCTAGGCTAACAGCCTTATATAGCTCAGTTAATCAATTAATTAGATGATCAGCAGCTCATTATTAAAATGTGTTTATAACAATCAATAACATAATTAAGACTTACATTTTTCCTAATTTAAAATCTATAAATCACAATGTGTACAGTAAAAACATACATAGATAAATGAATGAATAAATGAATAGATCTGTTCCATTTATATGACCTATTATATAATACCTATATAGAAAGTGCATATATATATACCTATAATACATCTAAAAACTCAACCACACACATAGCATCTACTGAATCCTTTCCATTGCTACTGTTTCCCAGCTCTTCCTTCCTTTAAGTCAAATCTTCCATTGTCTGCTTAGGGTCCTCATATGTTTTAGTCCCAGTGGATGAAATACTCTAAAAATGCAGGATGCAGCACCTTAAAACAAAGGTTCACTTCCTCACACAAATTTATTGAAGGAAGAAAACCATTTCTTTTCATACAAGTCTGAAACCAGAAAACATTGTCCACATAAACTCTAATGTCGTCTGTTTTCAAAGCAGTCTCAGAGAATAGATATGATTTCATCTTTTAGCTGAAAAGACTGCACCTTAACAGTAGCAGGATTTGATTGCTTCCTAGCACTTGGGCTTGGAATTTTCACTGTGTGTACCCTTTCTATTTTAATATGCAAAATTTTCTTATAATTCTCTGCAGTCTTCTTCCTTTACCTGTTATGGTGCCATAGCAGTCCTAAGGTTTTCTTTCTAAGATGGTTCTTCAAGTTCAACCTGTTTTCTATGCCATTTGCTCAATTTTTTAAGTGCTGTTCCAGTACTTTTTCCTTCAATTCCTTCTCGTGCTCTTGCAAGTTTTCAGTTTTTATTTTATTTTATTTTATTTTATTTTACATTTGTTGACCGGGCTAGTCTAGCTGGATAAATTTCCATTTTCAGTAGAGGCCCGGGGAGAAAAGCTCCACAGAGTGAGATACATTCTGAGATGAAAAAAAAAAAAAAAAATTTTTTTTATACAAACACAAATTGTCATACAAAAATGTACTAACAGTACTAATAATAATGAACATCTAAGAGTTAGTAATAGAGTTAGCAAGCAAAAACATTAAAAATAAAAGATAACACTCTTATGTATAAAAAAACTACTACAGGAGTTTGTTATTATAACTACTCCATACAGTTCATTTCTCAATTAACAAGTAGGAAAAATATTGATTGGATTAATATGGAAAGGAGCAAGGGTAAGGAGAAATAATGAAGGTGGGAATAGAAAGTGATGACAATAAGAGTGGATGCACTGCAGGATAGCAAGTAGAGAAGTAGGGGGAAGAGAAAAGAAAGTCAGGAAGCAAGCAGAGTAGAAAGGAGAACAGAAAAGGTTCTGTTGGGTAGTAATAGAGATAGACTAATCAGGTTTATTACAGGAGCAAAGCCAGTGATTTTGGAAATGCATTTTAATGTTTTGTTTGAAGAGGGGCAATGAAGTTATCTTTGTTAAGCTAGTGGGTAACAAATTCCATTTTGTCCCAATAGCATTGGTAAATAGAGAGTCACCAGCATTATTATTAGACTTTGTTGAGCTTGTCAGAAGTTTGCTGGATGAGTGGAGAGAGTTGAGATTTTTATAAGGGGTTATGAGTTGAGAGAGTATGGGGGTGTTATTAGGTTGGTATAGTATTTTATGGGCAATGCAGAGTTGATGGATTAAAAGATAGTTTTGAAACTCAGGCCAGCCTAGAAGTTGTAAGTTGAGGCAGTGATGAGTTCTATAGGGATTACCAGTAGCAAAGCGGGCAATAAGCACATATTCCATCTTCTGAAATTTTATGTTATTTGATTCATTGAAGACCCACTTATTTTAAACCTCTGAGTGCATTTGGTCATTTTTTTTTCCAAAGAAACTGATTCATCTCCTGCTTGAGCTCGCATCCCTTACCAGCTTTTCTGCTCAGGCAACTCACTGGAATGTTGTGTATTTCTGTAGCAATACCTCTTTTTACTTCCTTTTTATTTTTTTCTGCCATAAGCACTCCTTCCATCAAATTTCACTTTCATTGAGCAGCAGTTGCTGATTTTGCCAGTTCTAATGGTTGTCAGCCTGGAGGTCTCCTCTTTAGCTGCTTATACGACTGCAGCCATCTCCAGTCTCTCCAACCAGAAGACAATTTTTGTTTGCAACTATGCCTCTCAGTGGAAGAAGCTCCAGTACCAGTGTTTGTTTGGGGAAAGATGTTACACTTTTCACCTAATGGCAAGATACTGAAGAAGGTCAGTCTATTTTAGTGGACTTGTATGCCCCATAAACCTTAAAAAAGTGCACTGGGAATCCAATACTTTAAGAAAGGCAATAGAGCAAATAAGCAAGGATGTAGGGGAAGATAGTGACCAAGATGGTTCCTTTACTTATTAAAACAGATGACCTCATATAGGGTAAAGCAAAAGAAGTGAAGAAAAGCTGCATCTGTCAAACCTTACGGGACACTGTTATTGAAGTGAGCTCATAGTCACAACTTAGGAAGGTCACATGGAGATTGACAAAAGTAGGAAACGAGCATTGACTAGATTTTACTGACCAGGCATAACGAAAGATATAGAAAAGAATCTGTGCCTTTAGTTCAGAATGCCAGAAGACTGCACCCATCTTGACTTAAGTCCATTGATTCCAATGCTGATCACAAAGATCACATTTCATCATTTTGGTTTGGACATTTTGGGATAGCTAGGTGAAATTTAGTAATGGAATGGGTATCAGCAACTCCTACTAGTAGTAGTGAACTATGATGCAAAATTTCCTATAATGGTGCCATTGTGAAAAGCTAATGCCAAGGCTATTGCCAGAGAACTGATACTAATATTCATCAGAGTGGGTGTCCTAAGTCATACCTCTCAACCTGCTAGCACAAGAAATCTGGACAAAGGCCCCAAAATAGGGACAAATTTTAAATATTGCTCTTATAAACTTAGAAAGTCACTAGAATGACGGGATTTGTGTTAGCTTGCATTATCTAAAGGATGTGAAGTATGAAATTCAAATGCAGGTCATTATTTAATGACTTCAATCCTCAGGGATTTGCCAGAATACCACAAATTTTATGAATAATAGACTCAAAATATGGGGCAAGAATCTGGACAGTTGAGAAGTATTCTTAAAGAAATATTTACTGATCAAGGCACTCTGTTTATGTCAAGTTATGTCAACGTTTTAAAGAAAGAGTTGGATATTGATCTACTATCCATAAACAGCTGTATTAGTGGAAATGGCCAAATAAACAAAACAAAGGCCACGATAAGGAAAAGTATTGACACAGATGATTAAAAAACTGAGACCAGTTGTTATCCTACTTACTGTTACTTACTTGCTATACGAGAGGTACCACAAGGTTCAACTGGGTTTACTCCATTTGAACTCGTATACAACAGGAATCCAAGAGGACTGCTTGCCATCGCTTAGGAAACTTGGGGAAAAGAGAAGGCACAATTTAAAACTGTGACAGAACGTAGTGTTAGTTTGTAGGATAGATTAAAGAGGGTTATGTCTATACTGAATGGGGTAGATGCAGAGAATACCAAATGACAAATGTAGAGAGTTTAATCCTGGAGATTGGGTATTATTGCTAAAGAAAAAGACAGACGTAGAAAGTTTAACCCTGGAGATTGGTATTATTGGTAATGCGCTCAATGCAAAACTTACTTCTGGCCAAGTGGCAAGGGCCATTTGAAGTAATCTACACCTGAGATGAGGGATTTTACACTTAAATCTTGCAGAGAACCAGAGTCTCAAAAATAGTTAGATAATTCAAAATATGATCAATTTAGGTGTGATAGCAGAATCACAGTGCTTGTAACAACCCAGTTGTGCTAGCTGCTAAACCACATAGAAGTATTAGATTCTTTAACAACATTTCAACATGTGGCAGCCATGTCATACACAGAACTGAGAGATGACCTAGGAAAATAACAGATACTTAACAACACTGGATTTCACAAAGGGATATTGTCAGACATCACTTAACCCTCTGACAAAAAAAAAAAAAATTATGACTCTTGATGGTACTTTTCAGTGCATAATGTTACCATTTAGCCTGCATTAAACCCCAGCTACCTTCTATAGGATGATGGCTAAAAGTATGAAGGTTAGTCAATGATACACAGTGATATACCTGGACGATATGGTCTATAATACCGAGGAGTTGGAGCCTCACTTACTAAAACTGAAGGCTTTGATAGAATCCATAAAGCAGGCTTGACTGCAAACTCTGAGAAAAGTAAACTGGGTAAAATGGAAGCCATGTACATAAGATATCTTACAGGAAGAGGCTTTGTAAGACCACAACTAGAAAAACAGAGACCTTTAAAACATAGCCTATACCCTCCACTAAAAGATGGGTGAAGGTGTTTCTTGGATTAGCTGGTTACTGTTCAAAGTTTGTTATTAATTTTGAGATTTTTGCCTGTCTTTTGACAGCTTTCACAAGAGGTAACACTCATGAAGGTGCAGTGTTCCCTTTAGGAAGACAGAACATTTAATGATCTAAAAAGGAGCCTATGTTTTAAACCTATGATCCTATATTGTCCCCACTGTTATATCATCTGGGTTATCTACACTTGTGGCAGATGTAAGCTGGCAACTTGTACTCAAAAGCTTCTACAGAGCTACAGCTCCTCCCCTCTCACATGATGCTATGCATCCTCCTTATTTCTCTAATCTCATCTGGCACCTACTTCACAAAGCACACTCCTCCAGCTTTCACTTGTAATTGTGTTCCTGGAAAATACTTTTTGTTTAATATTTTTATATAATTTCATTTATTCTTTGGAGGAAAAAAATCTCTATTTTTGTCTACTTTATCACGCATTCACTTCTGAGGCCTGCTCAAATGAACAGTACTGCTGCTTACTTCTCCCTGATAGGAAAATTTAATACCTTTCACTCTTTTATCCTTGTTCATATTGCAAGGTTATTCCATTTCTTTATCCATGTGTGTGTGTGTGTGTGTGTGTGTGTGTGTGTGTACACACACACACACAAAATCAAATATACGTGTGTGTATATATATATATATATATATATATATATATATATATATATATATATATATATATATTCACTTTAGAAGCTCGAATTCCTAAAAACCCGAACTTCATATGGTCGAGACCATAAGTTCGATTTTCGGAAACTCAAACTCCTAAAATGAAATGTAAAAAAAAAAACAAAACATCGCTTTTGCAGGGGCCCCTGTGCCCCCCACACCCCCCCTACTTAAATAAACCAACTTCGAGATCGCGCTACAGTGGGGAAAAGGGAAATCTCCCATTTTGCGCTGTATGCGGAAGCACAAAACAGGAGATTTCCTGTTTCCTGTCAACATCACAAAAAAAAACAAATGAAAACATTACTTACACACAGAGCGTACAGGGGTCCTTGCCTCTCTGTGTAAGTAATGTTTTAAGGTAAGTAAAGTGTTATTTTTTAACACTTTACACATTCGAGTTAATGAAAGCTCGAGCATATGGTCTCGACCATATGCAATTCGAGCTTTCAGTAATTCAAGCATGTAAAGTGCTCCCATAGATATATATATATATATATATATATATATATATATATATATATATATATATATATACACACACACCTATCAATTATCCACATTTTCACAGACTGTCCAGATTTATTCCTCATATTTTTGGTCTGTTTCTACAAAAAAAATGTGGTTTTCTGACAAATCACTTGCAAATTATTCAGGACTGAAGTCGGAATTTGAGTTTTAGCCTTTATAAAATTAATGCTAATGCAAAACCTGTTATTCTATCCACTTTCTAAGTTTGTATGAGTAATATTTACAAATCATCCCTATTTTGGGCCTTTTTCCCCCGAATTTTTATGGCTTTGTCCAGATTTCTGGCTATAAGAGGTTGAGAGGTATGAATATATCTGATGTCATTTTCATTCATTCTTCAACTGATGGGTTTCAGAGCTGGTCTCTTCTACCAGAGCCTCAGATCCAAACTTGCAAGCTCCTTCCTATACCCATAATGCTCTGCCCATGTAACATAACTCGCATCTCATTTTCCGCCTCATTGCAACAAAAGCAGATCCTTTTGCTCTCCAGCTGTTGGTGAGTTCTTGATTTAAATAGTCAGTTCTTGATAAGATTTTTATTCCCTATTATTGTGTTTTCTGATTCTTTTCTGTCACCTTCTTCCCTTTTAAAGTAAAGTTCCTTTACTTGTCTTCCTTTGCAGTTGTTACTGAGAATTCAGTATTTCTGTATAGTACCATTACTGGTACTTTAATGTCTTTCGTCTGTCTTTTCTACCCTATTTTTTAGGGTATTACTTGTCTGCCATTTCTTCCTTCTCTTAAAAGTACTTCTTTATTATTTTTGTTTGATTTTTTTTTCCATAGCTGTGCTTTCTTAGGTATGTCACTATGGCCAATAAACCAAATGACTTCAAACAAAAATTTAGCACCTGTGGGCATAAAATACTTAACTCGGATGCCCACAGGGAATGTGTATACTGCTTGGGTGCTGCCCATTTAGATGCAGATTGCTCCATATGTGCTAGATTCAACTCCAGGGCACTCACAGACAGACAAAATAAACTTGTATTGAGGGGCCTTCTCCTTCCACTTCTTCCATTGCTTCAGCTGGGTCTCAAACCCTGTCAAAGAAAACTGACAAAGGGAAACCTGACTGGGCTCCCAAGGACAAGGACTCTTGAAAGATCTCTCAGGATCCCATTTCTTGATTGGCTCCTTCCTTGGACTCACCTCCAAAAGTATCAGAAAAGTTGGATATGACCTCTTTGGATCCCTCTGCTCCAAATCTAAATCGCCTTGAAACAGGTCACCTCTCACACTACTGGATCTGACAATGTCTCGGCTCACTTCACCTTTCTTGCAGGAATCTCCTTACAAGCATTCTAGACCTCCATCCATGATCTCATTTCCCAGGTCTTCCAGGAGTTTGTCCAGTGCTGAATGGGATAGGATGATGAGGAAATTCCTCAGAGCTCAGATCCAGATGGGGGTAATCCATCTGGATCTCTCTCACTGGATCTGTGAGCTTGTCTGCTACTACTCCTCCTTTGGTTTCTCCTTCACTGATCTGACCCGCTGTTTCAGAGCCCTAGGATTTGAAATCCCTGGGGGTGTCCTCATCAGATCTGAAGACAGTTCGTTCTTCAGTTCCGGTCACTTCCCTGAGCCATCTGGCTCTGAGCATATTGGAGCTGGAGGACTCTTGGAACTAAAGCATCAGTGCCAGATCTGGGGGACCAGTGTTGAGACTGAAGTTTTTCAAGCTGTCCCTTCCCCTCGGAGACCGGACGCTGGACAGCTTGGGTCTGACTCCATCCTCAGGTGGAGTGCTTGCAGGGTTACAGGGATTGGCAGTTTGGAAGATATCTGCTCTGATGCCATAGACTTCGGTCTCCTTTAAGTGCTCTGCCTTTGAGATTGTAGAGAGGGTCTTATGTTTACCTAGAGAAAGGACATCCTTACCAACCTCATAACAGATTAGTTTATCTCTTTCAGGCCTTTGCTGTGAGCCTCATTCTTCCATTCCACTGAGACAGCCAGGAATCTTTCAGAGGACACAGATTTCGATGATGGAGAAGGGTCCCCTAGATCTACACCTGAAGACATCTCATTTGAAGATGTTCTTGAACTCTTAACTCATTACAGTGGAATGCGCTCCCAAGTGTTTCTGCAGTTAACTCCTACTGCACCTTTAGGCGTCACGTATTGCTTGTTCATATTTGTATTAATATTTCCAAAACAGTGCTACATACAAGGTATCAGAATATTTTATCTTGAAGCATACATGATGGCAAACACAATTGTATTGATATTTGACCACTGTCAATGGGTATTTATTAGAACTGTAAGGTTATAACTTAATTTTTTAAAGGGTCAATCCACACCCACTGAAAGTTAAAGATGCACATTCAAAATAGGTGTTCTGGAGGGAATGAGTTAAAACAAAATGGTGAATGTTTTGTTGATACCCCTTTCCAAGAGGAGTTGGTGTTCCTGGAAGCTTTTGCATCTGGCCTGATTATATCATGGGGCACACCCCTCCCAGATGAACAGGTCTGTATCACTTTATTGAATTGCTATTCAGCGAATAGCAATTCATCAAACCTCTGTTTATAGAAGATGCTATTCCTTGATCTGCAAATTTTCCTAGGGCAAACCAGCAGTTGGCCACCCTCTGGAGTTTGTCCTTTTCCCCATTATAGAGTGATCTCGGAGTTGGTATATTTAATTGGGGGGGGGCACAGCCCCCTACCTTAGTAGGGTTATACATTTTTCTTTTTTTTTTTACTGTTGGTTAGTTGGCCTACTTTTGGTTTGCTCTAATTAATATTTCGCTTAAAACGCCATTCGATTAGTAGCGGCTTCGATAAATAGAGGTTTGATGAATTTGATAAAGTGATACAGACCCCCCGATGAACTTGTAGATCTCATTTCCCGTCGGGCATGGAAGGAGCCAGATATTGTGGGTTCTATCCTAACCATCCAGTTAAATTATTAGCCCCTGCCAAGGACAGGGCACACTTGAGCAAGGGGGTCCCAGATGATGCCATTAATGTGGTGGCCACAAAACAAGACCATGCAGAGCAGAGCTCTTCTGTCCATCCAGAAGTCCAGGGCTGTGGACAGATATATTAAGCACGTTTATGCTTTAGTGACTTTTGCTCTGTGGTTGTTGAATTATCTGGTACATTTTACAGGATTGCAAAGAGATTTGACTAAATAACTCTCCAAATCTCTTTCTGGATCCATGTCTGCGAAAGACCAAAATCGAGTTTCCTCGCAAGTGGCCAGTTGTGAGTTTCCTCATGACTGGCCACCCTTCAATTGATATCTAATGTGTCCATAAGGCTGATCTCCCATGCAGTGGAAGGTACCTCACAGGTGGTGGCGTTAGGCATAGCTATTACAAGACAGGCCTGATTATACCTATGCAACTTTGTGGAGCCCTTTAACTCTTCATTCATCAATGCTCCATTTGATGGATATTCTTATTTGGCCCTAATGTAAAAGACATGCTGTCCAGATGTGAGCAAGAAGGAAAGACCTTGTCTGCTGTAGGGATACATTTTTCTACCTCTCAAAGACCTTTTCCCTAAAATCATTGAGGAGGTAGTAAGATGTGGTTCCATAAATCTCAGGGTCTTTTCCAAGACTCACAAGGAGATAGTTCATAGGATCATAGGTAGGTATTAGGCTATCAGCCCTGGGGCCTATATAAGCCTAGCCATAAAGTTTCCATGGCTTTCACCACCCAAGAATATTATTTTCCTGTGCCCCTGTCAAGCAGTGCCACAGAAGTGATCCCCAGGGTGAAATTTCTGTTTCCCATCCACTCAAGATTTTTCTTAGAGGGCCAATGAGGAGCTTTGCTTGACATGAATGGGTAGTTTGTTCCAGAGTATGAGACGTCTCTGGGACAGGAATCTATCACTGCAGCATGTTCTGTTTATTGTGGTGACAAGGTTTAGGTCTCCCAGGGGCAGAGGTAGGAGCTCTAATGGAATTTGCCACCCCCACAACAGAGGTGGTGCACAGAACTAGGATTTCCAGGATTCCTTCTCAGACAAGCCCTATCGGTGCTCCTGAAAGACAGCCTGACTGTTGTCCTCTGGAGGCAGTCGGGGGGGGGGGGGTTCTCTCTCTGCACCAAAGAGACTGGCTATCCATTACAAAAGATTCCTGGATAAAGATTATTATTTCCAGAGGTTATATCATACCATTTTCCTCAAATTTCTCCCACAAAACTGAAGAGAATCATTGATGTTCCAGCCAATCAGATGGAAGCAGCAACCTTAGAAATAGAAAAGCTGCTAGATAAAGGTGCCGTCCAGAAGTTTCCCCCCGACAAGAGAGGATCCAGGACCTACTCAGGATTCATTTTAGTGCTAAAGAAGAAAGGGGACTTGAGAACCATTCTGGATCTCAGCAAACTAAAACAGTTCATGCAATATTCAAGGTTTTGGATGGTCCATTCTGCCCTACTGTGAAAGAATAATTGGATGTTCTTGGTAGATCTTCAGGATGTGTACTATCATATGAAAATGATCAGCTTATCCAGAAGGTATCAGCACTTCTGGCTGTGAACCTGTCATTACCAGTTCAGAGTATTGCCCTTTGGTCGCACCACAGCCCCCAGGTTGCTCAGCAAATGCTTGGCTTGTGACTGCTGGGATTCCAAATGTTTACGTACCTAGACAACTGGCTCTAAACTGCCCTAACCAGGCATCTACTCTCACAGGCAAGGGACTACATGTTCTAGTTGAGTCTCCATCTAGATATCACAGTCAACCACAGCAAATCACAACTCAAACCTATGCAGAGTCTGCAGTTCATAGGTGCTTGTCTGGGCACAGTCAATCAGATAATCTCTCCCCCTTTAACTTGAGTCCAAACACTCTGATCTCTTCTCCCAGGCTGTCCTCCCCAGTCCGTCATATTTTCTTATCTTCTCAAAAAGATTCTACTAATAAGATTTACAAAAGCAAATAGAAGAGATTTGTGCTGTGGGCCCTTAACAGGGACCTGGACCCCCTTTCTGCCCCTGCACCAGCTGTACTTGATTTTTTAACTTCAATTTTCAATGAAGGGGTTAGCTTTTATACTATTAAGGTCCAGGTGGCCGCCATTTCAAATCTCCATCTAAGTGAAAATAATTCTTCCTTAGTTTCTTCTAAATTATGTAAAGCCTTTCTCAAAGGAGCTTTTGTACTTAGAATTCCACTAAAGAATCCTACTGCTGATTGTAATATAACTATTTTACTTCGAGCTCTGACCCAAAGCCCCTTTGAGCCCTCAGCCAGGTCAGATTTTTATCTTGGAAACCCATTTTTCTAGTTGCTATCACATCAGCTGGAGGAGTATCCAAACTCCAATCTCTATCTTCGAAACCTCCTTACCTGATTTTCCACAAAGACAGAGTGTTCTTCCAGACTAACCCATCTTTTTTGCCTAAGGTAGCTTCTGAGTCTAATATTGACCAGGTCATTAACCTCCCAGTTTTCTTTCCAAAAGAAGGGAGATTACATACTCCATATTTTGGATGTTCATAGACGATTTTGTTTTTATCTCCATAGAACCAAAGACTTATGGAAGACACACTAGTTGTTTGTATTCTTCTCCCCTGACCCTATTGGGCAGGTCAGTTTCAAAAGTTTTAGTGGCCAAATTGTTAAGCAATTGTATATTCTTTGTCTATAGTGAAAGAGGATTATCTTTGCCTGAGCTTCATAGAGCATATTCCATGGCTTTTTGATCAAAGGCTTCCATAGATGACATCTGTGCAGTTGACACTTGGTCCAGTGTTCATACTTTTATTGCTTATTACAAATTACATTTGGTTTCTAGGAACTGAGCTGCTTTTGGCTCCACAGTACTCTGTAATATCCTTCCATTAGGACCACCCATGGTTCATCTAGCTGCAGACTCTGTCCCATTAGTTGAGAAATAAATGAAAATGACAACATCAGATAAAAAAGTTATGTACTCACTATAATGTTATATCTGTATTGTCTATATTCATTTTTTCCAACTTCTTGTCCTCCTAATCCCCTTCCCTTTCAGTTTAGAAACTGTTGTCCCTTGTTTGGGCTCCAGCTTTTTTTTTCTATTCCTGTATCTTTTTGACTTCAATTAAGATATTGTACACTGTCTGCTATGCGCTGCAAACTTGATCTGAGGTATGTTAGACAGGAAGGACATTATGGTTCATAGGTGTATACTAGGCTTATGGCCATGGAGCCTTTACCAGCCTAAACCAAAAAATTTCCCTGGCACAGTGCCACTCAATGTTAGTTCACAGTGCCTCTATCCAGTAGGGCAACTGGAGTGATCCCTAGGGTGAACTTTCTGTTAGCCATCCACTCGTCAAGATTTCTCATGAAGAGGGCCAGTGAGGTACTCTGCTTGACATGAATGGGGAAGCTTATTCCAGTGTATGGGCAGTCTTTGGGAGATGAACCTGTCCCTCCAGCGTGTTCTGTTGATTGTGGTAGTGAGGTTGTGATCTTTGGTGTGTGTGGTGCCAGGGGCATTGTGATTTCTCTAGGTGTAGCATTTCAAGTAGGGCTGGGTCAGACATGGCTTTGTAAGTTAAGCAGAGATTACCTCTGAGTAGACGAGAAGAGACTGAGAACAGATGAAGTTTCTTGAGTCTGTCCATGTAGGACATGTGTTTAAGGCCTAAGATCCCTTTTGTGAGGTACTTTTGTGGCCTCGACAGCTGTTGTAGGTGTCTGGTCAAATACATGCCAAATGGGGCGTTATATTTGATGATTGGTCTAATGAGGAATGAGTAGAGGGAAGGATGACCTCTTTTTTCTGGATGAGAACCATTTGGTTATAAGATGTGCCATGTAGAAGGACTTTCTGGCCACAGTGGCAACGTGGTGGTCGAAGGTGAGATGGCTGTCGACCTGGGTGCCCAGATCCCTTATGTCCCGTTCAGTGTTTAGTGGGCTCCCATAGACATGGTAATTCGTGGGAGCTGAGTTTTTTCCAAAGGGAATTATAACACATTTTTTGATAAGCTTAAGGTCATGGTTCTAATACCAGTCATTGGTCTCAGAGAGGCCCTTTTGTAGGATGTCTGCATCACTTGGGGAGTTGTTAATGACTCCTAGCTTCCCGTCATCAGTGAACTTGGTCAGCCAGAGTCCCACTTTGTTGGCCTGGATACTGAGAAGTAGATGCCAAAGGGAGAGGGCCCAGGACCTAGCCCTGTGGGACTCCACTCATGACTGCTCAACAGTCTGACTTGGAATCCACTACTTTCACTCTGTGGGTCCTGTCTGTGAGCCAATTTGCAACTCACCTTGTGAAATAAGGATTGATGCCTAGCTTGGTGAGGTTGTCAGTGATACCCAAGTGGGGAATTGTATCAAAGGCCTTGGCCAGGTCGAGGTAGGCTGCATGCACTGCCTTACCCTAATCCACAGCCTTGGTGACTGCCTCAAAGAAGTCAACCAGGTTCAAAAGGCAGCATCTCCCCTTGATGAAGCCAAGCTGTATGGGATCAAGAGTTTGGAGATTGCCTATATCTTTGTTGAGCAGGCTCATGATGATGTGCTCCACAACTTGCATAGCAGACTTGTCAGGTTAATGGGGTGGTAGTTCCCAGGGTCTGTACTTGCTCCTCATTTGTGGAGAGGGAAGACTGTAGCAGTGTGCCATTCATTAGGAATAAAACCTGAGGTAAGGCTGTGATTGAACAGGGCACACAGGTGTGGTGCCAGTTCATTTTGTAGTTCATATAGGACATAGCCAGGAATATTATCAGGTCCCATGGATGCTGTATTCTTGGCTTTGGAAAATGCAGCTTTCACCTGTGCCTCAGAAATGGTGGGTACCAGGCTTTCTTCTGGTATTCTGATAGAGCCTTTGGGGGGATGGGTAAAGTTGGCACTGAATCTGTCAGCCAGTATGTTGGCTATATCTGTTGTTTCAGTATAGGAGGTGCCATTGTGCAATAACTCTGAGAAAATCTGGGTATTGCCTTGGAGGGTCTTAATATAGCTATAGAAGGCTTTATGGTTGTTTGTGGTGTCAGCTGCAATTCTGTCTTCATAGCTGGCTTTAGAGGATTTGATAAGGGATCTCAAATTTTTGTTGAGTCTGGCAAGGGAGTTTTTCCAGTCTTGACTTCATTTTTTTCTGCAACAGTTTCTTCCTACTGTTGTAGAGTTTATTGATGGCTGAGGACCACCAGATTGTCTTCCTTTTTTTGGAGGAGAACGTCATGGTTCTATTTTGTATGGCAAGATCCATGCATTTATATATGTGCTCGTACAGTGCATTGGTGTATGATTCATCAGTCATGCAGCTATTTTCAATTGGCTTGGGTGCTGAGATGTTAGTCACCTCTTTTTTTAGGAGTCCAAAGTCTGCTTTGGAGAGGTTTTTCAGAGTGGTCACCTTAGAGGGGGTTGTAAGTGAGATGGAGATTTCCATGGTGATCAGTTTGTGGTTGGATTTAACCAGAGAGGCATTGACTATAGGTGTGGAGCAATAGTCTCACATGTTGGTGATAACCAAGTCAAGGATGTTGCTTCCTCTAGTGGGGGTCAAAATGGTATAGGTCATTGGAACTGATAAATCCCAGGAAGCATTGGGCCTGTACATTGGTACTAGAATAGTTTTCCCAGTTGATGGAAGGGTAGGTGAAGTCACCCAGTATGAGATTATTGGGCTGGACCTTGATAGATTCCAGGGTGCTTAGGAAGTTGGAGTGAGAATCAAGGGACATGGTTGGGGTTCTGTAGCAGGCTATGACTTGTAAAGAGATCCATCAGTTGGGGAAGAATGAAAATGGACAACACAGATGTAATCTTATGGTGAGTACATAGCTTTTTTTTTATAAATATATTATATACATATATATAGTTTACTATCATTTGTGCGAACGACATTCTGTCGGCATGTATGCTGCTGTAAATCAGAATGTCGTGCACAAAATGAAAAGTATATGGGATGCAGTAGTGTATTCTCAGAAGTGTGTCGACTATATGTGCAGAAATCACGGTACAGTGGTGACTGGAAATTCATCCCCACTGTAGCACGATCTGGGAGTTGGAATATATTAGTAGCAGGGGGTGGGGGGTGCAGGGGGCTTGTCCCTCAGCAAAAAAGTGATATGTCATATAGGAATTTGATTTACATCAGCTGTTATACGGCTATCACGTGATGTTTTCAGTGACAATGTCGACTCAAATGTGTCGATCATTTGGGTCGACATTATGTAGGAGTGGAGAGTTGAGTTTTGGTGTTTATTTTCGTTATTGCGAACGGCAAATGTTTTGCCATTCACAATAATGATAGTAAACCTATATATATATATATATATATATATATATATATATATATATATATATGTACACACATATGTGTGTGTGTGTATATATATATATATATATATATGTAGGTCTACATCTATATTTTGAATTTCAAAACATCGAACATACACACACACACACACACACACACACACACACACACACACACCATATAGCTGGTGTGGGTTACAGCATTTGTTGGTAAGGTTGTTTTTTTATGGTTAGTTTTACCATTGGATGCTGTAGTTGTGGTTAGTATAGGATGAGTTCCACTTTTTCTCTTTTGGGGCAAGAAAGTCCTGAAGAGTGACTGTGTGGGAGTGGGTTAGAGCTTTGGAAAAGCTGACCAGGTGTTATATCCTTGGCAGTATAAAAGCATTGGGCTACTACAGTACTGTAGAGTTTGAACATCTACTGTAAAGGTTAAGTGCAGCTTTCACAGCTATACTTTGTTTTTTTTTCTTTGATCTTTTTAGATTCAGTCTGAAAAGATTGCTTTTTTTGTATGCTTTGCTTTTGAGCAATCACTCATTGATGAGGCAATCATATGCGTATATATATATATATATATATATATATATATATATATATATAGAGAGAGAGAGAGTGATAGACATACCAGGGCTGAGCCTGAAAGTGGTCATTATAGCAATAACCCACGCCTGGGTGTGGGTAATGCTGGATTTACAAACAAAGCCAACCGTGGGTAAATACAGCATTACCCACACCCAGAAGTGGGTTATTGCTATTATACCATGACATTATTTAAGAAAAGAAACTATTACTTTTCTTAAATAATGGCATAGTATAATGCCTGTTTACTGCCCTTCCGCAGATGTCTGGCATCCATGGCAGTTCTGATGTACTGGGCGCCTGCGCAGTACATCAGAGCTGTGGGCAAAAGCAACGGAGAAAGCAATATCTCTGTTGCTTTTTTTTTACTGTTTTCGCTATGTTAAATGGGTTTAACATAGCGAGACAGTTTTAAAATAAGCAACGGAGATGTCCGTTGCTTATTTTAAAACTGTCTCGCTATGTTAAACCCATTTAACACAGCGAAACAGTAAAAAAAGCAACGGAGATCTTGCTTTCTCCGTTGCTTTTTTTTAAAAATCTGTCTCGCTATGTTAAGTGGGTTTAGCATAGCGAGACAGCTTTAAAATAAGCAACGGAGATCTCCGTTGCTTATTTTAAAGCTGTCTTGCTATGTTAAACCCATTTAACATAGCGAGACAGTAGAGTTATACTAATGGAAAAAAGTCCGGGCGACCGGACCTTTTTCCATTAGTATAACTCGATTTACAATGTGCACGCTGGCCAATCAGCGTGCACGTTTTGGGGGAGTCATGGTATACTATTGATCAGTACACTACTCCAGTAAACAAATATACATAAATAAAATAAATATAAACAAACCAACACTCTTTTTTCTTATTTCATTATCTAATACAAATCCATGTAATTTTAGGCAATTTCCTACTATAGACTCAGGAACCAAGGTTTTGCCAACAAGCTTTCTCAGTGATGAGAGATTATATCTCCTAATCATTTAAATTCAGTTCAAACAGCTATCAACAAATCAAAAGGCTTGAATACCAAACAGACTAGGTAATACCATTTCCGATGTTAAACAGTACAGCAATGACATTTGGTAGATTTTATATAGATAGCAATTCAAATAAAATTAATCACATTTATTTAAATATGTAATAAATGCCCTTCAGAATTCCTCATTTAATCCTGGTCTTAATACGGCTCCTAAAGTAGCTATCCGTCATCTTTCCTTACAACCCAGTATATGATATTTAGTTGTTTTGCACTTATTATTTATGAAATCAATGTCAGAAAAAGAAAACATGATAGTGGAATGTTGTTCCAAATGCTTAAACAAGGGTCTTCACACCATTTTACATGTCATATCACTCAAATGGGTTACAATACATCATTTATAATAGGAGCTTTAGTGTGGTGGACTATTCTGATAAGCATGAATAAAGGTGACACTTCGGAAGTGGTACTACAGAGTTACATGATGCACACACATGGTGCGGGCAGATGTGCATAACAGTAATAAGGAAAATAAGCAATTAGACATGGAAATAGGGGATGATAAGAAATTAATGAATACTTAATGGAGAGTTTGGATATGCTTGCAGAATCATTCATACTAAAAAATAAAAGGGTCAGAAATACATTTGATCAAATAGAAATGACATCATAAATTAAAAAAAAAAGATTAATAAAAAGTATGTCTTGTGATCAGCCAAAAAGGGACAGAAGAATAAGGAAATGATATACTATATGATTACACAGAGGCAAATTATGAAAAAGGTTACATTTAGTCCCAGGTTTGCAGGATGTGGGGACTGGTACACTATAAGATTATGTATAGACAAGTTATGAAATAATAAATAGATTTACTCCCAGTTTTACGGAATGGAGGAAAACCCTTTTTTTGATCTGCGAAAAATGCATATGGGAAATACTCAGGGAACTCTTGCTTCAAAAGCAAGTGGCACTGTGTGTAGAACCAGTAAGCAAACTGTACTGATTTACAGTTTTGTGCAGGACATGTAATCATGGAGCTGCAGCAGGCATTGGGATTGCATTAGATAATTTAAATACAAACTCGGAGGTATAAGTAATAAACTACTCCGACTGTGCAGTGCATCTTGGATATGATAAGTAAAAGGGACCTGACAAGAGTCAAAGGCAGCCCTGGTCCTGTCCTGCTCTTGTACAAGGGGTGGTGGAGATTCCTGCAGAACTTTAACATGTACTAAAGTGTAAAGGAAAAGCTGATATGCAAATCAAAGGCATCTATAGCCACATAAATTTGTTGTGTAGTACATCAAGTGTTATAGAGGAAATAAGGTTACATGGTGGCCTAATGGTTAAGGTGTTTGCCTTACAAACACAAGGTGCAGGATTTGAGTCTCACAAGGGATAATTGGCTAGGTCTAAAAATGGCTCGCAAGGGCAGTTAGCCTAGTACTAACCTATGAACATGTCATTGTAATTTTTATACAGAATATCAGATGTTAAAGAGGAGGCCATGTTACATCTCATTATACATTTATTTAGTACATCAGAGGTTACAGAGAAGGCTATGTTACATGTCACTATATTTTTTATATTATCTGAGGTTACTGGGGAGGCTATGTTGCACACTATTATACATTTTATGTAGTACATCAGAGGTTACAGAGCAGGCAAAGTTACATGTCAGTATACTTTTTGCATAGAACACCAAATATTAGGGTCCAGATGGAAAGATGATAAAATCAGCAAGCAAAGCAGAATGGTATTGATGGAACTGAATTCATTCTCAAGTTTTTAGTATCTTTGTAAGGTGGACCCTGTTTTTGAAAAAGCTCACCAAGATGACAATGAGCTATATATATATATATATATATATATATATATATAATATATATATATATGGTTCTACAGGTAGAACCATATATATATATATATATATATATATATACATACACACACACAATGTATTTTATATAGCATGTATCATGGATGAAGTAGGTTACAAAATTAAAAAAGACAGCTGGGACCATAAGTTACAAGATGAATAAGTGCCCATTCCTGGTCTGCTCACTGGTGCCACGACAGGAAAAAATGACAGAGTTGAATTCTCAAGATTCAGAAATATTTCTACAATGTGGTTAAATAGAAGGCAGCAGCTGTCTACAAAATGTGACAGGCCAAAAAGATGACAGAGTTGGACTACTGAAGATAAGAAATAAATTATGCATCACTACTATTATGCAAGAAACCCAGAATTTCCATATAGAATACACTCAAAAAAAATTGAGAGAGAAATTAGGGAAAAGAAAAATATTTAAAATCTGTCAAAAGCTTCAAATGGAAATTTGTGTTCATTAATACAACAGATCCATGAAAAACATTGTATAGAACAAGGAACTTTGGGCCATTTGGAAAAAGAAGCACCCAAGGAAGTGGGAAAATGTTAAGAACAAAACCTACAAATTTTTGAAAAGCATAAAAAAGAAACATGACACGGGAAAGAAAGAGAGATCTGATATGGTGCAATATTTATGAAAGGGAGGAAAAACAAACTAATAAATACAAAAACAACAGCCAAAGCCACAAAGATATGGAACATTTAAAAAAAAAGTCACAAAGGGGTAACGTAGAACAGAAGATTAGTAAAGTAGAAGTTAAATAAATAGAAGCTGAAATTATGGGATGGATACCTGCAAAGTGAAGGATTTAGTGTGGAAAGTCTAACACAGCTTATGTCACAGCATGATGGAACAATTAGACCCCAGGTAAGGAGAAGCAGGTGGAGCAGGAGATATTTGAAGAAGTTTGGACATGGGAAGGAAAAAGAGATTTTGTATGTTACAATATTTATGCAAATGAGAAAGCAAAACTAATCAATACAAAAAAGGAGCACCAAAGACATTTGAAGAGAAATACAGGCAAAGGCATCCGGATATGGAAAATTTCACAATACTAAAAGTAAAGAAAAAAAGGGGGGATTAGTAATGTAGAAGTTAATAAAATAGAAGCTGAAGTTATGGATTACCTGTGAACTGAAGGATTTAGGGTAAAAAAATACATCTCTGGTAATATCACAGCATGATGGAACAATGAGCTCCCATATTAAGGAGAAAAGTACAGTTGTGTACTCTTACCATAAATGTAGATGTTCGAGTGTGTTCACTGTTGCAGTCATCACTGTAGGGTTCTTCCTGCCAGCAGCAGCCCCCGATCGGCCAGAATCCCAAAGTCTGGATCGGGCGCCAGCTGAGGTCGCATTTATCCTGACGTCAATGCGCCGGAAGGTATAAAGACCTCAGCTGACGTCATTTCCCCAGTTTTTCTTGCCCGAGATGTCAGGTGCCCAGAAAGAAAAGGCTAAAAAAGAAACCATGCCCAAAACCTCAGCAGCCAAAATGCCTCATAACAGACAATACTCAAGGAAAAAACAAAAGAGGGGATAGGAGGGAGGGTAACCCGGACTGCAACAGTGAACACACTCGAACATCTACATTTATGGTAAGAGTACACAACTGTACTATGTCCTTCGTGGTTCACTGTTGCAGTCATCACTGTAGGGTTGAGTCCCAAAGCTAAGAAAAGGTGGCTGGAGGAGAAACAGAGGGGAGCGGTCACAAAACCTTGCAAAACTGCAGAAGCAAAACCTGCCCTGGATTTAGAATAGAGAGGAAGGTTGTAATGCTTAGAAAAAGTATGTACAGAACTCCAAGTAGCAGCTTCCAAAATATCCTTGGTAGGAACCCCACAAAGAAAAGCTGCTGAAGTAGCAGTAGCCCGGGTAGAATGAGTCCTAACATTAACAGGAACCGGATTGCCATGATAAGAGTAACAGAACTTGATGCAATGGGCAATCCACTTGGAAATAATTTGCTTAGTGATTGCTTTCCCCCGAACAGTAGGAGCATAAGCGACAAACAACTGATCAGATTTCCGGAATATCTTGGTCCTGTCCAGGTATAGACGAAGCTGCCTGTGCACGTCTAGAGAGTGTAAAAGAGTTTCTTCCTCACTTTGAGGATTAGGATAAAAGGGAGGCAAATGAATAGACTGATTCAAGGCCACTGTCGAAACCATCGTGGGCATAAATGTGGGATTAGTCCGTAGAGATACCCTGTCCTGATGAAAAATAAGGAAGGGTTCCAGAGCCATGAGTGCTTGCAATTCCGAAATTCTTCTAGCAGAGGTAATAGCTAAAAGAAAAGCAGTTTTCCAAGACAAAAATTTTAAATCCGTGGAAGCTGCAGGTTCAAAAGGAGACAAAGTTAATTTCTCCAAAACATAGTTAAGATCCCAAGTGGGAACAGGAGCCCTTATAGGGGGCCGAATATTCTTAGCCCCTCTAAGGAATTGTTTAAGTAATGGATGAGAAAAAATCGTAGGATCCGTATCATAATGTGCAGAAATAGCAGAAGCATGAAGCTTAACAGACGAAAAAGATAGGCCCGTATGTAATCACTCTGTCAGGTACTGTAAAATCAGAGGAATGTTCGGAACAGAAGAATCACCAGCCTGGACTTGACTCCAGGAGCAAAATCTTTTCCATTTTCCCGCATAAGATTTTCTAGTGCTGGGTCATCTAGCTTCAAGGATTACATCCAATACCTGTTTGGAAAGGGCAGAGGTGTTTACAGACCCTGGATCCGCCAGGCAGCTTGATGCAGAGTCTCGACATGACTGTGCAGTATCCGGCCATCCCGTTGAGACAGTAGATGAGAGATTTGAGGCAGAATCCAAGGAGGCTCCTGAACCAAGTTCATCAGAGTGGAATACCAGAATTGCTGAGGCCAATTGGGAGCCAGTAGAATCATGTGCGGCCTGTCCTGTTTTATCTTCAGAAGTACCCGAGGTAGAAGAGGAAAGGGAGGAAAAGCATATACTGAGAGGTGTTTTCAACTGAATGAGAGGGCATCCACTTTCCATGCTAGTTTGTGGTAGGTTCTTGTGCAGAATGTTGGAAGTTGATGATTCTGAGGGAATGCAAAGAGATCTATGTCCGGACATCCCCAAGCCTTTATAATCATCCTGAATATCCAAACATCCAACATCCATTCGTGTGGATCTGAAATGCGTCTGCCAGAGTGTATTCTTTCCCTGGCAGGAATTGCGCCTGTAAGTCGACACTGCAGGTCAAAGCAGTGTACCAGAGATTCATAGCTAATCTGCACAGGGGGTAAGAGTGAGAGCCCCCCTGCTTGTTGATGTACCACATCACTGTAGTGTTGTCCGTCCGTATCAACAATTGTCCTGGTAGAAGAAGGTCCCTGAAGGCAATCAGGGCATTCTGTACAGCTAGAATCTCCTTCAAATTTATGTGCAGGTGCATTTGCTCCTTCGTCTAAACACCCTGAAGACATCTCCCATGCATGTGGGCTCCCCATGCATAATCTGAAGCATCTGTTGTCAGAACTTGGTTGGTCGGTGGAGGACAAAAAGGCTTCCCCTTGTTCTGTAGACAGGCTTCGGCCCACCAAAGAAACTCTCACTGGAGACAAGGCAAAATCATGACCACTGTTTCCAAACTGTGGTAATGCTGAGACCAGACACTCTTGAGGTACCACTGCAGTTTCCTCATATGCAGCCTTGCATATGGTATTAGCAGAATGCAGGAGGGCATGTAACCCAAAGCCTGCAGAATTTTTCTTGCAGTCAGTTGTTTCATTGAAGCCAGGTGTCGGAAAAAAGAAGCCAGTTGCACTTTTCTGTCTGGTGTCAAGGAAGCCATCTGGGTTGAAGTACTCAGAAGAGCACCCAGGAAAGTAATCTGTTGTGTGGGTACCAGGTTTGATTTCTTTAGATTTACTGTGAAACCGAGGCACTGAAGAAGATGCTGCACAAAGGCTAGATGCCGAAGTAGAGTGTCTTTGTCGTCCACTTGAAGAAGACAGTCGTCCAGATAAGGGTAAATTTGAATCCCCTTCTGTCTGCAAAACGCCATTACTGGTGCCAGGCACTTCGTAAAGACCCTGGGCGCAGTAGATAAGACAAAGGGCAGCACAGAGAACTGGTAATGTTTCGAGCCCACTTTGAAATGCAGATACCTTCTGCACTCTTGCCTTATAGGAATATGCAGGTAAGCTTCTTTTAAGTCCAAAGTCACCATCCAAGCATTCTTGCCCAACATAGGCAGCAGCTGCTGCAGAGTGAGCATCTTGAATTTTGGTATATCTAGGAAGGTGTTTAGTACAGAGAGGTCCAGGATTGGTCTCCACGAATTTTCCTTCCTGGGAACCAGGAAAAGTCTGGAATAAAAACCTTGCCCTATTTCTAAATTTGGCACCAATTCTGTGGCCGTCATAGCCAGGAGGGACTGAACCTGCCATTGTGCCTCTGCCCACTGATGATTTGGTAGGTCTGACCAACCGTTCGGTTTTGGCAAAGTGTGAAAATGAAATCTGTAACCTGTTTAGACTATGTCCAGAACCCATTTGTTCTGGGTTATGTGGTTCCAATTTTGATGAAAAAGAGAAATCCTTCCCCCCAAAGGAGCTTCCAGGAGAGGAGCCCCTGGAACCAGAAAGGGAGAGTCATAAAGACCGTTTTCGGTAGGGTTGAGACTTATCTTCACCTCCCTTGGGAGAGGGGGCACTCCACTGCCTATTCCTAAAATGAGACTGTGACTGTCCCCTACTTCTGGAACGCCTGAATCTGCCTCTCTGAGACCTGTCCGACCCCGGAAAGGACCAAGGTTTAGTTGGCCAGTGTCTGCTAAATCTAGGAGGTTGCACCTGTAGAAAATCCTTAACCGTCTGCATAGATTTGGCTTTGTCTTCCATTTTCTTCAATAACTCTTCAGCTTTGGAGCCAAACAGAACATCGTGCTGCAAAGGGGCATCCAAAAGTTTGGCTTTAATCTGATTTGGCAAGCTTTGATCCCTTAACCAAGCATGTCTTCTAATAACAGCGCCAGTTGTTGCAGCCCTACAAGAAGCTTCCAAAGAATCAAAACCACAATGCAGGGTATGTTTACCCACTTGTTCAATAGCATGCAATAAATCCTGTAACTCCTGATTATCTGCACCAATAGACACAGCTGACATCTTTTGTTGAAATACAGACAAAAGGTATTGCTAATACTTCAGCATATGAAATTGACAGTTCAAAGCCCTAATAGACAATGTAGCAGAAGTATAAACCTTTTTACCCCATCTCTCCAAAGCCCTGGACTCTCGGTCAAGGGGAATAGGATTTTTAGCAGAGGCCGCTTTAACACCCTTACAACCCTGAGAAATTGTTTCCGGATCAGGTGAAAGATTTTTAAAAAGAAATTTATGAGAATCTGGAACCTCATAATACCTATCCGGTTTGGCCAGAGTAGGGGGAAAAGAATCAGGAGAGAGAGAAGCTTCTGAAAAAACATCAACAATGTCCAATACAGGGGGAATAGCCAGAGGCTTATGCTGTGGGAGAAGAAGAAAATCCCTAAGCCTTTTCTTGGATTCAGAGAATTCCTGCCCTTCCCAGTGAAAATACTCCCTCATATCATGCAAAGTTTCACCAAAAGAATAATCCTCAGGAGGAGAGGTGGAAGGAAAGGAATCTTCAGCATCAGAATCCTCATAAAGAGGAAAAGAATAATCCTGCTCAAGGGAAGAAACAGAAGAAACAGAAATTTGGTCTGAAGAATCATAATTGGACTGTAATCTAGGCTTCTTGTCAAGAGGGGGATGAGAACCCGTGATCATAGTTAAGAGATCTTCAGCCATCCTAAGCATCTGCCTCTGAGGCCTAGGACCCTGATCAAGAGGTGTCTGTGCTAGCCACTTCACTTTAGCTGGAGCCTTAGACTTTGAATTAGCATGTAAACCCAAATCCACATTTACAGGAAGCTGTGAAGGCCTGAGAACTCCCTCAGAAGCCGATACCTACCTACTGGCTCCGGACCCAACTGAGAGAGCAGTATCCGAAGGTCCAGTCCCTGGCAATTCTGAAGACCCCATCAGCTCCACACCAGAGTTGGTGCAGGCAATTGGTTCAAAAGAGGCAGACGACAGGGGCTGCAAAGGCACCTCACTGATGACCGACGAACCAGCAACTGGCAATAACTTGAGTAACATCCTTTGCTGTGGACCTCGAAGGCCTGTCTGCATCCCTGCACCTCTTACATACTCCAGAAGCCTGAAACGAATCTGAAGACATGTTATAATTAAACCTTTTTCCAAAATAGTAAAAGGCAAAGTTATATCTATGCCTAATAGTACGCTGATTAAATCTTGCACAAAACACACAATTAGCAATGTCGTGGTCAGGACCCAGGCAGGGAATACAGTAAGAGTGAAAATCCCTATGAGGTATTTGCTTCCCACAAGAAATACAATTATTAACTTTTTCCTGACATCTGACTGGAGCAAGAAAATGACCTCCCCAACGGGGTACTTAACTGTAAAAAACGAAAATCCTGGGATTAGATCCAAAAACAAACAGGAACAGGCCGACCGGCATCAGTGAACTGCAAAGGGCACCGCGCGGCAAGAAAGACTGGGGAAATGGCATCAGCTGAGGTCTTTATACCTTCCGGCACATTGACGTCAGGATAAATGCGACCTCAGCTGGCACCCGATCCAGACTTTGGGATTCTGGCCGATCGGGGGCTGCTGCTGGCAGGAAGAACCCTACAGTGATGACTGCAACATGCTGGCAGGAAGAACCCTACAATGATGACTGCAACAGTGAACCACGAAGGACATCAGGTTGAATGGGAAACATCTGATCACTTGCCACATGAAGATGCTATGGAGTCTTCAGTAGAAAACCAGTACAAAAGTTCAGCTGGAGTTGCACAGCATGGGAAGGAGCAGGAAATAGTGGCAACTCTGATGAAATCAATGCTTTGGAGTGATAGGTCAGTGAGTTTGCACATGAAAAAGCAATGGATGACGCAGAATGTGAAGACAGTATGTCACTGGAAGATGTTTTGGAACTTTCTGTAGAATGTCTGCAGGAAAGAACAAAGAATGTGCCCCCAGTTTAGAAGAAAATGTTCTTGTGGAAGAGTTGCTTTTTGTAACAGAGATGGATAGATATATTAACATCAATGAAAGAAATAGATTACAGGAAATCAGTCAGACCAAAAATGTTAGAAGGCTGTGAAAATAAATGAACACACTAATCAAGACTATTAACATAAATTTGTGTGATATAACAGAAGTAAATAGGATACATTACTGTGCAGTTAAGTTAATAGATAATGTTAAGTTGTCAATCTCACCTTCATTCTTGCTGGATGGGTTCGGAGCCGATCCTCGGCTCTGACTCGGCCACTCTAAAAGCTCGAGAGCTAGTTCCACCGGCTCAAGGCTCCCCTATATCCCACAATGCTAGACGGTAACTCCTCAGATCTCGTTTGCCGCTACGGCTCAGGTTAGTTTTTGGTATAGAAACTAGATGTTCTTCGTGTTTCACTGTTGCAGTCATAACTGTAGGGTGCTCCTGCCGGCAGGCAGCCCGAGGTCGGCCAGAATCCCAAAGTCTGGGTCCGGCGTCGGCTGTATAAGCTAGTATCCTGACGTCAGTACGCCTTGGTACATAGCCCTCAGCCGACGCCATCTTCTCCAGTCTTTCTTGCCGTGCGGTGGAAAGCAGCTCGCAAAACGTTGGTTGGCGATTTTCGAACAGCATATTTGGTTGTTGTCGGTCCGAAGTTGTTACTTCTCTTCTCAAAGCTAAGTACCCCGTTGGGGAATCTTTTTCTTGTTCCTCCGATGTCAGAAAAAGTTAATAATTGTATAGCGTGTGGGAAACAAATACCTCATAAAGATTTCCACTCTTACTGTCTACCTTGCTTAGGCCCTGACCATGACGTTTCTTGTTGTCGGTTCTGTGCCAGGTTCAACTCTCGTACTATCAAGCGCAGGTACGATTGGGCTTTAAATTATTTTGGCAGGCGCTTCAATTATAGAATGTCGTCGGACACTACCGGAGTTCAAAAGAAGCACAAAGACAAAGACAGGCCTCCGAGGTCCAAACAGGACTCGTTGCAGCTGGAGCCAGCGTCCGGTTCGGCTGTCGTCAGTGAGGCGCTTTTGCAGCCCCTGTCGTCCGCCACTTCTGAACCGATGGCCGATACGGACTCCCATGGGGAGCCATCAAGGCCCACTATTTTAACTGCTGCAGGACCTTCGGACGTCGCTCCTTCAGATGGGTCCGGAACGCTGTGCAGGTACCGGCTTCTGAGGGGGTTTTCAGGCCTACTCACATCACTATTTCAAAGGCAAAGGCAAAGACAAAGACTCCTACTAAGTCTAAAGTTCCAGCTCAAGCTGCTTCTGAATCCACTCCCAAGACACAAAAACAATTATTGAGGATGGCTGAAGATTTGCTTACAATGATTAGGGGTTCTCACCCCCCTCCTGAGAAAAGGCCTCGACAGGATGTTACTCTGGATTTCTCTGACCAGGCTTCTGTATCTTCTGTATCTTCTGTTTCTTCCTCTGATCAGGACTATTCCTTTCCCCCTTATGAGGATTCGGATGCTGAGGATTCTTTGCCCTCGGCCTCTCCGCCTGAGGATTTTTCTTTTGGGGAAACCTTGCATGAGATGAGGGAACATTTTCATTGGGAAGGACAGGAATATTCTGCTTCCAAAAAGAGGCTTAGAGAATTTCTTCTTCTCCCTCAGCATAGGCCTTTAGCTATCCCTCCTGTCTTGGACATTGTAGATGATGCTTTTTCTGAGGTTAATTTGAATCCTGATTCCATGCCTCCTGCTCCTTCTAAGCCTGATAGATTTTATAGGGTTCCTAACTCTCATTTATTTTTATTTAAAAACCCTTCTGCAGATCCTGAAACTATTTCTCAGGGCTCTAAGGCTGCTAAGGTTGCTACTTCTAAAAATCCTATTCCCTCTGAGAAGGATTCTCGTGCTTTAGACAGGTGGGGAAAAAGGTATATACTTCTGCTACCCTGTCTGTAAGGGCTTTAAATTGCCAGTTTCATATGTTTAAATATCAGCAATTTCTTTTGTCTGTTTTAAAGCAAAAGCTTGCTTCCCTTCCTGCTTGTGCAGAGGATAAGGAACTTCAGGATGTTTTGCATGCTACTGAACAGGTTAACAAGCATAGCTTACATTGTGGTTTTGATGCTTTGGATGCTTCCTGCAGGGCTGCTGCCTCTGGTACTGTGATTAGGAGACATGCCTGGCTTCGTGAACAAAGTTTACCTGAACAGGTTAAGGCTAAGTTATTAGATGCCCCTGTTCAACAAGATGTTCTTTTGGTTCTAAGGCTGAGGAAGTTATTAACAAGATGGAAGAAAAGGCAAAGTCCATGCAGACTGTAAAAGATTTCTTGCAAGTTCAGCCTCCTAGATTTTCCAGGAATTGGCCCTCTAAAAATTGGTCCTTTCCCACGTCTGACAGGCCTCAAAGGGGAAGATATAGACGCTCCAGAGGTCGTGGTCAAGGCCAGACCTCTTACAGATCTAGACAATGGACTGCTTCTTCACCTAGAAGGGGAGAAGACAGATCCCAATCTCAAAGAAAGCAAACTCAATGACTCTCTCGGTTGGGCTTCAGGACCCCTTTACCTGGACGCCCCTCTCGGAGGAAAACTGTCTCTTTTACAGAAATTGGACTCATATTACCCAGGACAGATGGGTATTGGACGTGATTTTAAAAGGTTACAAGTTCCACTTTCACACTTTGCCAAGGACTCACGGTTGGCCAGATCTGCCAAAACTTCATTGGTCAGAGGCCTTAACTCAAGTGGATGCTCTTCTGGCCATGAGAGCCATAGAGCCTGTTCCACTCTCGGAAATGGGAAAAGGATTTTATTCAAGGCTGTTTCTGGTTCCCAGAAAACAAAACTCATGGAGACCTATTCTGGACCTTTCTGTGTTAAACACCTTTTTGGAAATTCCAAAGTTCAAGATGCTTACTCTGCAACAGCTAATTCCAATGCTCTCTCAGGACGCCTGGATGGTGACATTGGACTTAAAGGAAGCCTATTTGCATATCTCTATCAGACAAGAACGCAGGAAATTCCTCAGGTTCAAGGCAGGTTCGAGGCACTTTCAATTCTCTGTTCTGCCCTTTGGTTTATCTACTGCGCCCAGAGTCTTCTCCAAGTGCCTGGCACCAGTAGTGGCTTACTGCAGACTTCAGGGGATCCAGATTTACCCCTATTTGGACGACTGCCTTATTCAGGCAGACAGCAAAGATCTTCTGCTTCAACATCTGGACTTTGTTCAACGTCTTCTCCTACTACTGGGATTCTCAGTGAACTTAAAAAAGTCACACTTGATCCCTTCTCAACAAATGGTATTCTTGGGAGCCCTCTTAAATACAACCTTACAAAGGGCCTACCTCACTCCAGAAAAACAAACTCAGCTGGTTTCTACTTTCAACACCTTGGCAACTCTATCTCAGCTCACTGCAAGGAAATTCCTGCAGGCTCTGGGCTACATGGCTTCCTGCATTCTGTTGATTCCAAACGCAAGGCTTCACATGAGAAAGCTTCAATGGTATCTGAAAAGTGTATGGTCACAGCATTACCACGATCTGGATATTCTGATTCCTCAGATCCCCTGCCTCCAGAAGGAGTTCCTCTGGTGGTCCAGGGCATGCACTTTAAACGAAGGAAAACCTTTTCGTCTCCCTCAACCTACTCAAATCCTAACCACGGATGCCTCAGATTATGCTTGGGGAGCACACTTTCTAGACAATTGCCAGCAGGGAACCTGGACAAAGGACCATCTTCACTGGCACATCAATCTGAAGGAAATGTTGGCAGTTCAAAATGCCCTTTTAGCCTTCAAAAACCTTTTACAACCAGGGCCTCTGCTAATTCGCACAGACAACACCACGGTCATGTGGTACATCAACAAGCAGGGGGGTTCTCATTCTTACCCCCTTTGCAGACTAGCTATGGGTTTATGGGACACAGCTCTAAATTTGAATCTGCATCTCCAGGCTCAATTCATTCCAGGGAAACAGAATCTCTTAGCAGACAGCCTGAGCAGAAACATTTCAGATCCTCACGAATGGATGCTAGACACCAACTTGTTCAACAGGATTACTGCAGTTTGGGGATGTCCCCAGATAGATCTGTTTGCATCCCATCTCAATCATCAGCTGCCTCACTTTTGCATCAGGTCCTTCCACAAAACAGCATGGAGAGTGGATGCCCTGTCCTTCAGCTGGAGAAGCCTTTCAGCATATGCCTTCCCTCCTCTTCCTCTACTGCCTCGGGTACTACTGAAGATAAAGCAGGACAAGCCCAAGTTCCTCATCTTGATTGCTCCAAATTGCCCTCGACAGTTTTGGTATCCAACCTTAAAGCTCCTGTTCTCGGGGCCTCCTTTGATTCTTCCACTGAACCCTTCGCTTCTGTCCCAGCATCAGGGTCAGTTACTACATTCCAATCTCAAGACCCTTTGCTTGGCAGCTTGGCTCTTCAAAGGAATTTGATTTCCTCTAGTCTTCCAAAACAAGTCTTGGATGTTCTTTTGGAAGCTAGACGGCCTAGCACTAGGAAATCCTATGCCTCTAAATGGAAGAGGTTTTCTATTTGGATGCAGGACCGAGGCTCTGATCCTCAGGTTCCTGATCTCTCCTCTATTTTGCTTTACCTTTCGGAACTTTTATCTAAAGGACTTTCCTTTTCTTCCATTAAGATTCATGCTTCTGCTATCTCTGCGCATTTCAGTTCTGATCCTCCTGTTTTTTCACATCCTTTGGTGAAGCAGTTCTTGAGAGGGGCTAAAAATTTGCGGCCTCCAAGGACCCCTCCTGTCCCTGCCTGGGATCTTAATTATGTTTTAGAAAAACTTACTTTGCCTCCTTTTGAGCCTGCTGCATCTTCAGATATTAAGTTTCTATCCTGGAAGACTGTTCTTTTATTAGCATTGACCTCTGCCAGAAGGGTCTCAGAGTTGCAAACTCTCATGGCTGTGGAACCATACCTTACTTTCCATCAGGACAAAGTATCCTTGAGGACCAATCCTACTTTCATGCCTAAGGTGATTTCGAAAGTGGCTTTGAATCAGACAATTCACCTTCCTACTTTCTTTCCAAATCCTCAAAATAAAGGGGAAAGGATTTTGCATTCATTAGATGTGCACAGACAGTTACGATTTTACTTGGACAAGACTAAAGATTTCAGAAAGTCTAACCAATTGTTTGTTTCCTTTGCCTCCAGTTCTCTTGGAAAACCTATTTCTAAACAAACTATTTCCAAATGGATTGCTTATGGAATCAGATTTTGTTACACTCATCATGGGAAACAGTTTCCAGGGACCATTAGAAGTCATTCTACTAGAGCAGCTGCTACTTCTACAGCTTTCCTCAGAAGAGTCCCTACCAAGGATATCTTGGAAGCTGCCACTTGGAGTTCTGTGCATACTTTTTCCAAGCACTACAATCTCCCCTTGTTTTCTAAGTCTAGGGCAGGCTTTGCCTCTGCTGTCTTGCAGGGTATTCTTGCCTCCGCTTCTTCTACCTAAAGCCTCCTCCCCTCTACACTGCTTTGGGATTCCACCCTACAGTTATGACTGCAACAGTGAAACACGAAGAACATAGTACAGTTGTGTACACCTACCATAAATGTAGATGTTCGAGTGTCTTCACTGTTGCAGTTGGGGTTTGCCTCCCTCCTATCCCTCTTTCTCTCATATTTGTGGTGTATTTGTGTTTCCTTGTTGGATTCATTTTTGATTTGTTGGGGACTTCTGACATCTAGGGCAAGAAAGGCTGGAGAAGATGGCGTCGGCTGAGGGCTATGTACCAAGGCGTACTGACGTCAGGATACTAGCTTATACAGCCGACGCCGGACCCAGACTTTGGGATTCTGGCCGACCTCGGGCTGCCTGCTGGCAGGAGCACCCTACAGTTATGACTGCAACAGTGAAGACACTCGAACATCTACATTTATGGTAGGTGTACACAACTGTACTTTTTTCTTAGCCTTTTTCCCCTTATATTAAGTTAGTTTTTTTATAAATAGTTATTGTAAAGTAGTCCATCCATTCCCTGTTGATTTCCACCCCCTTCCAAAAAACTATAGAAATTTTCCCTCGGGCCCTAGGCCCAGTCCCTCCCTTCCTAGTAGTGAGTGACTGTGTTTTGTAGGGATTTTATTAATAATTACTTTTAACTTAATTTAAGTTACTTTAATTATTTTTTAAGTGTAATCTGTGTGTGTGTGTTTGTGTGGTTACACTTTCCCCTTAGATATGTCTAAGGAATCAAAGGTCTTAGGCTTTAAGAAGTGTGACTCGTGCTGTCAGAAGATGTCTCTGACAGACGGTCACACTTCTTGTGTGTACTGCCTGGGACCTTTGCACCTGCAGGACTCATGTGCTGTTTGCCATGGCTTCAGCCCTAGAGTCCTGCAGGAGCAAAAAAATAAACTCATTTTAAGGGGTTTATTGAAGCCTGAGGGTCCCTCAACTCAATCATTGGGGAAACCCTTGACGCCTTCCAGACCTTCGGCTCCAGCCTCTGAGCCATGTTCTGGAGGTCCTAAGGCTATTCGAACATCGGCTCCGGCCGGAGCCGATGAATCTCGAATAAAAGCCCCTACCGTGTCCTCGGCTGCGGCTGGAGCCGAGGAAGACATAGCTGAGTCGGCTCCGATCAAGTTGTCGGAACCGACATCTAGAAAAAGGTCCCGATCTCCATCTATCGGCTCCGTTCATTCGGCTCCAGCATCTCCTTTGCTGTCTGAACGGAGCCATAGATCCCACTCTTCTAGGTCTTCCAGGTTATCGGACCATGACCTTCAGAGAGTAGTGAGTCGACTTCTTAAGTCTGAGGCACTAGCCCAGATGTTTCAAAGTCCGACTCAACAGTCGAGAACGATTCCCATCACTCAAAATGTTCCTCCTCTGACTCTTTTGAGTTCGGAGCTGGGGCGGCTCGGTCGGAACCGATACCTTTGCCTTCGGTTCCGTCGTCTGCTCCGATGTCTTCCTTGGAAGAACCTCTGCGCCAGACTTCCCTCGTCGGCTCCGAGGGGGCAAGTGGCATCGGACCCTTGTCCGACCCCGCTCTCCCTCTCGGTGCTTCGGCGCTGGTGAGTTCGGCTCCGACATCGACCTCGGAGCCATCACTGTCGGTGCTGGGGGAGGTTTTCAGTTTTTCAGAATGGAGACCTCCGGCTCTGCCTGACGGAGGTGCCTTCGAGGTCATGAGGAGCGTGTTAGAACCAGGTTCAACTCCACAGTCGGCTCCTTCTGCCCTTCCCCCCATGGTGCCTTCGGTGATTTCTACTCACTCTCTCATCCCCGACCGTAGAGAGCCAGCTCCTCAAGTTTCCCCAGTGGGGATCTCCTCCTCTTCCGAGGCCTCTCCTGATCCTGTAGGAGAGCCCCCTAGGAAGAGGCAGTGCAAGAGGAAGCACATTGACTCCCCTGAGTCTGTCACCTCTGACACTGATTTAGAGGATTCTGAAGGTTCCCCTCGTTCCCCCTCTGAAGATGTCTCCTTTGTAGACATCCTTGAAATCTTAAAACAGAGGGGGAATTGGCCAGCCCTCAACCCTTCAGAGGATGAATCAGTGTATCTTGAGGCATTTGGCTCTCGCCCTTCCACCTCCTGGGTGTCCCCTCCATTTGACCCCCTTATGCAAGTGGTGGCAAAGAAGGCTTGGGCGGCTCCTGATTCAGTGGAACCCACCCCCAGGAGACCATCAAAATTCATTACGGCCCCCAAGGACAAAGAATTTTTGACCAAAGGCGTCTCTGTTGATGCTATGGTGGTGGCTGTGGCCACCAAGAAGGAGTTAGCTGATCCTTCGGTGCCTGTCCATCCTCCTAACAGAGTCTAGGTCAATGGACAGGTACGGGAAGCGGATGTTCTCGTCAGCGACCTTTACTATGAGATCACTGAATTACCTGTGTCATTTCACTCGTCTTCAGAGGGATTTGCTCAAGGAAGCGAGTGAAATGTTGAAGGACCCAACAGCTGCGGGCTTTCTGGATAGGATGAACTCTCAGCTGGCAACCCTTAATTCTATAACTCCTCCATGTACCTCCTTTCATATGCGGCGGATGGAGCAAGTAGAGTAGCAGGTACAGGTGTAGCCTTGTGTAGATACGCCTGGATGCGGCTATGTAACTTTGCCGACCCTTTCAAGGCATCCTTCACTAATTGCCCCTTTGATGGATCATCCCTCTTTGGTCCTCAAGTGAAGGAAACCCTGACTAGGTGCGAGACTGATGGCAAAACTCTCTCTGCCGTTGGAGTCCATTTTTCTACTCCTTCTAGACCTTACCCCAAAGGCCAGAAGGGGGGAAAGATGTGGTTCCGCAAACAATCTCAAGGAGATTTGCCTGACGCACAGAGTCGATTCCCCTCTAGAGGCAGAGGGGAGAAGAATAATGGTAGATGCCGTCCTAGAGGCAGAGGGGGCCTGCAGAATCAGGGCAGTCGAGAATCCTTTTCCGACAAGCCCTTTCAGCATCTCTGAGGTGTTGCCAGACTGTCCACCTTCGGAGGCAGTCGGGGGAAGGTTGTCACTGTACCCAGAAGCCTGTCTATCCCTAACTCAAGACAAGTGGGTACAGTCTATCATTTCCGAAGGCTACAGAATCCCTTTCCTTTTCATTCCGAAGCAATCCAAAAAATCCCTTCCAGACGTTCCACCCAGTCAAAGGGAGCAAGCAGCTTTAGAAATTTCAAAGCTGCTCGCAAAAAGAGCCATTCAACCAGTTCCAGCAGACCAAACAGGATCCGGAATCTACTCCAAATTCTTTTTGGTTCCAAAGAAAACAGGGGACTGGAGACCCATTCTGGATCTCAGCAACTTGAACAACTTTGTCAAGAAAACAAAGTTCCGGATGGTCACGCTGCAGTCCATTCTACCCCTTTTGGGGCGGGACAACTGGATGTGCTCGATAGATCTCCAGGACGCATACTATCACATCAGAATGAGTCGACGCTCCAGGAGGTTTCTCCACTTCAGGCTGGGAACCAGTCATTTTCAATTCAGAGCCCTGCCCTTTGGTCTCACTACAGCCCCCCGAGTGTTTACCAAATGCATGGCAGTGGTAGCCTCTCATCTGAGACGACAAGGATTCCAGGTGTTTCCTTATTTAGACGACTGGCTCCTTACAGCCCCCACCAAGCATCTTTTACTTCTCGCCAGAGACTACACCTTTCACACATGTCAGGCACTAGGCATTTCAATAAACTACGAAAAGTCTGTCTTATTGCCTTGTCGTGTTATTACCTTCATAGGCGCAAATCTAGACACAGTCAATATGTCAGCCAGACTCACAGAGCAGAGAATAGCAGACATACACAGGCAGGTCTCTCTTGTCTTACAGAGCAACAAAGTCAAAGCCAGACTGATCCTGAAAGTCTTAGGAATTATGGTGGCGGACATCCCCCTTCTACCATTAGCTCGCTTCCATATGAGAATTTTACAATGGATGCTTTTCACACAATGGTCTTACCAAAGACTTCCAATGTCCCATCCTATTCGGATAACTCAATCGTGCAAGAATCACCTCTCTTGGTGGATCACATCTCCCCAGCTCCTCCTAGGGAGACCTTTCGTCCCTCCCCCTCCGGTTGCTACAGTGACAACGGACGCCTCCCTGATCGGGTGGGGGGGGCATTACCAGGGCAGGACAGTCCAGGGCATGTGGCAACCATTCGAGTGTCACTTGCACATAAACGTCCTAGAGATGAGAGTAGTGCTTCTAGCGTTGCAAGCTTTACAAGACTCTCTTCCCAAGGGAACTATAGCAATTCAGACAGACGACATGTCTGTAGTGTGGTACATCAACAAACAAGGCGGAACCAGATCTTACCCCCTATGTCGAGAGGCACTCAGACTGTGGCAATGTCCGATTTCTTCTCAGCGATTTCTGTTAGCAACGCACATCCCCGGGAAGTCCAATGTGATTGCAGACAAATTGAGCAGAGCTATTCTCATGCCTCACGAGTGGTCTCTGAAGAATTCAGTGTTGGAGAAAGTTTTTCGAAAGTGGGGCCGGCCTTGCTGCGACCTTTTCGCTACTCCCCAAAACAGCAAGTGCGACAATTTTTTCACCCTCTTTCCCCAACCAGGCCACCCCAGCAGAGACGCTCTAGTGCACATTTGGCCCCGGGGACTTCTGTATGCTTTTCCTCCCTTCCCACTGATATCTCAGCTGATACAGAAAGCCATCGCTCAGGAAGCTTCCATGATCCTCATTGCCCCTTACTGGCCTCGACAGGTTTGGTTCCCATTTCTCCACCGTTATCTGTTGGAGCAACCTTGGCATCTGGACCCAGTTCCAGACCTCTTGACCTATCAGTCGGGTCAGTTGTAACACTCCCTTCCTTCTCTGAACCTCAGAGCATGGTTCCTCCAATTCCAACTTTAGCCACGCTTCCTCTGATATCTCACTCAGAGATATTTTGATAGCCTCTCATAAATCTTCCACTCAGAAGATTTATCATAACAAGTGGAAACGTTTTTCCTATTGGGCGCAGTCAAAGAATATAGATCCTTTCACTGCTTCCATTCAATCAGTTCTAGACTTTCTAGCCGAACTTTTCCACTCAGGTTCGTCTCCATCTACCCTTAGAGTTCAATTGGCAGCAATTTCGAACTTTCATGTTGGAGTCTCAGAGTCCTCCATTATGTCTCACAAACTCTGCAAAGCCTTTTTAAAGGGAGTTTTTCTCCTCAAACCACCCATCAGAGATCCTCATCCCCAATGGGATCTCAACTTGGTTCTGACGTCCTTAATTCTTTCCCCCTTTGAACCTGCGGCTTCATGTTCAATAAAGTTACATGTTAAGTTGTCAATCTCGCCTTCATTCTTGCTTGATGGGTTCGGAGCCGATCCTCGGCTCCGACTCGGCACTTGCTAAGCTCGAGAGTCACTTTTACCAGCTCGAGGCAGCCCCATATCCCATGATGCAAGGCGGTAAGTACCCAGATCTCGTTTGCCGCTTCGCTGATGAGGTCCTCCTTTTACCAGCTCCTGGTAAGTGATTTGCTACTTTGCTATTTTAGCCCCTTTTAACAAAAAAACCCTTAATTGTTAGTTTTATATCAGTTTTAAACCTTTTCTGACAGAAAATTCTCTGTCTCCTCTTACTTTTTTAGTCAGACTTTCACCCATCCCATCCCCCCCCCCCCTGTTAGGGTGTGTGTGTGTGTTTACTAGTTATACCTTTTGGTATATTTAATTTAATTTCTTTGACTGGTGTGTGTGTCTGTGGGTTTTTACACCATGTCTAAAGAAAGGGTCTCAGGCTTTAAGAAGTGTGACTCATGCTGTCAGAAAATGTCTCTGACAGACGGTCACACTTCTTGCCTGTACTGTCTGGGGCCTCTTCACCTGCAGGACTCCTGTGCTATATGTCATTTTTTCAGCCAGAGAGTCCTGCAGGAAAGAAGAAATAAGCTGATTTTGAGGGGCCTTCTTAAGCCGGAGGGCTCTCCGGCTAAGTCGGCTCCATCCAAGACTTCTAAGTCTTCCAAGGCCCAGGCTTCTGTGTCCAAGCCTGCGGCCTCGGCTCCGACTCATTCAGAGTCGAGATCGGCTCCGGCTGGAGCCGATTCTGGGTTAACTAAACCTTCGGCACCGATGGCTATCGGTGCCGATTCTGGTTCGACCACTTCGGTGTCGGCTCCGATCGGTTCCGACCACCATGTGGCTCAGGCATCGGTGTCGGCTCCGACACCGTTACTTTTGTGGCTGTATCGGCTCCGGCTGGAGCCGATGCATCGTAGCTACCTGTCGGCTCCGATAAGTTGTCGGCTCCGACAGGTTCAATAGTTTCATCGGTTCCGATGGCTCCTTCGAGGAAGAGGTCTAGGTCTCCTTCCTTGGAGCCGATACTTTCGGCTCGGCTTCACCTCTCCTCTCGGAACGGAGCCATCGGAGCCGATCTTCAAGGTCATCCAGGCTTTCTGACCATGATTTAGAGAGAGTGGTCAGTAGATTACTTAAGTCACAGGCACTGGCCCAAATGTTACATAGTCCGTCTCAACAGACGGCTATTGGTCCACACTCCATTGCAGTTCCTCCTTCAACTCTACCCCAGAGCTTGGAGTTGGAGTCTTCGGGAATGGTTACTGCTACGGCTGAGGGACAGATACCCCCTTCTGTTCCTTCAGCCTCTACTCTTATCTCCTCTTCGAGACCTTCCTTAGAGGGATTCGGTGGCCGGGCTTCCATGGTCTCCTCCGAGGGGGTGAGTGGCATCGGACCCTTGTCCGAACCCGCTCTTCCCCTTGGAGCCTCGGCCTTGGTGAGCTCTGCTCCGACATCTGCCTCGGAGACTTCCCTTTCGGTGGTCCCTGGAGTTCCTAGCTCTTCGGAACGGGTTCTCTCGGACCTTCCTGGGAGGGGAGCATTCGAGGTGATGAAGAGTGTGCTGGCCACTGGTATCAGCCAGCAGTCTGTTCCCTTAGCTCCTCCCTCTATAGTGCCTGTTGACATCTCTGCCACTTCTCTTGCTACAGGACCCAGAGATCCTCCGCCTCAGGTTTCCCCATTGGGAATATCCCCCTCTTCCGAGGATTCTCCTGATGTTTCGGGAGATCCTCCTGGGAAGAGGACCTGTAAGAGGAAACATGTAGACTCCCCCGAGTCTATCACTTCAGATACTGACTTAGATGAGTCAGAGGGATCCCCAAGATCCCCCTCTGAGGATGTCTCCTTCTCAGACATCCTAGAACTCCTTAGACAGAGGGGAAACTGGCCCACCAATAATCCCTCTGAGGATGAGTCAGTATACCTAGAGGCGTTTGGATCTCGGCCCTCCACCTCCTGGGTGTCTCCGCCTTTCGACCCCCTTATGCAGGTTATTGCCCGAAAGGCGTGGGCTGCTCCTGACTCTGTAGAGCCAGTCCCTAGGAGGCCTTAATTCCTCACTAAGGGTGTCCCCGCTGATGCCATGGTGGTGGCTGCTGCCACCAAGAAGGAACTTGCAGATCCTTCCGTACCCGTCCATCCTCCTAATAAGGACTCTAGGACCATGGATAGGTACGGTAAGCGGATGTTTTCCTCAGCGACCTTTGCTATGCGTTCGCTGAATTACCTATGTCACTTCACCAGACTCCAAAGGGATATCCTTAAGGAGCTAGGTGATGTTGTACAGGATCCTACAGCTGCAGGGGCTCAGGAAAAAATTGCTTTGCAGCTAGGAACCCTGAATTCCATTGCAAACTCCTCCATGCGGCTAATATCATATGCTGCTGATGGAGCGAGTAGGGCGGCAGGTACAGGTGTGGCTCTTAGACGCCAAGCCTGGATGCGGCTATGTGACTTTGCAGATCCCTTTAAGGCGTCCTTCACAAATTCTCCCTTTGATGGGTCAGCTTTGTTTGGCCCTCAAGTGAAGGAAACTTTGACCAGGTGTGAGCAGGACGGCAAGACTCTTTCTGCCGTAGGAGTCCGTTTTCCACCCCTTCTAGACCTTACCCCAAAGGACAGAAAGGTGGCAAAATGTGGTTCATAAATCCCAAGGAGTCACGCCGGATTCACGTGGTCAGTTTACCCCTAGAGGTAGAGGGGGCAACAACAACAGACACCGCACTAGAGGCAGAGGGGTCCAAAACCAGGGAAACAGAGAGCCTCTCTCTGACAAGCCCTTTCAGCATCCCTGAGATGTTGCCCGGCTGTCCCTCCTTGGAGGCAGTCGGGGGAAGATTATCACTGTACCCAGAAGCCTGGCACTCCCTCACTCAAGACAGATGGGTACAGTCGATCATATCCAAGGGTTACATAATTCCTTTCGAGGAAAGTCCTTTCTACCCCTCAAATTCCCTTCCAGATGTACCACCCGGTCTAAGGGAAATTGCAGAGTTAGAAGTCTCAAAACTACTGCAAAAAAGAGCCATTCAGCCAGTTACAACAGACCATTCAGAGCCCGGAATCTACTCAAGGTTCTTTTTGGTCCCCAAAAAGACGGGAGACTGGAGACCAATATTGGATCTCAGCAGGCTCAACAAGTCTGTGAGGAAGACAAGATTCCGAATGGTCACTCTTCAGTCAATTCTGCCCTTCTTACAGAAGGACAACTGGATGTGCTCAATAGATCTTCAGGATGCGTACTATCACATCAAAATTCACAGACGCTCCAGGAGATTTCTCCGCTTTCGGCTGGGGTCCAGTCATTTCCAGTTCAGAGCCCTGCCCTTTGGTCTCACTACAGCGCCCAGAGTGTCCACCAAATGCATGGCAGTGGTCACGGCTCACCTGAGACGCCAAGGATTCCAGGTGTTTCCGTATCTCGACGACTGGCTCCTTTCAGCCACCACCAGGCATCAGCTTATTCAAGCCAGGGATTACACAATAAAGCTTTGTACTCTTTTGGGCATCTCGATCAACTTCAAAAGTCATCCTTATCGCCCTGCCAGTCTATTACTTTCATAGGCAAACTTAAACACTGTTCGGATGTCAGCTACCCTTACAGATCAAAGAGTTTCAGACATTCAAAGTCATGTCAGGATCATTCTAGCCAACAAGAAAGTACAGGCCAGAATGGTTCTAAAGGTATTAGGCCTCATGGCTGCGGCCATTACTCTTCTTCCCTGGCTCGCTTCTACATGCCTTCTTCAGTGGATGCTGTTCACACAGTGGTCGTACCAACAACTTCCAATGCGTCACCAGATTCTGGTGACACAGACTTGCAAAGATCATCTTGCTTGGTGGATCACATCTCCCCAGGTTCACCAAGGCAGACACTTTGTACCCCCATCCCCGGTAGCCACTGTCACCACGGATGCCTCCCTGATCGGGTGGGGGGTCATTATCAGGGCAGGATGGTTCATGGGACGTGGCAGCCGTTCGAGAACCACCTGCACATAAATGTCCTGGAGATGAGAGCAGTGCTTTTAACGTTGCAAGCCCTCAACGACTTTCTTCCTGTAGGGACAATTGCAGTCCACACAGACAACATGTCTGTAGTTTGGTATATCAACAAACAGGGCGGAACCAAGTCCTACCCCTTGTGTCGAGAAGCTCAGACTATGGCAATGGGCAATCTCCTCTCATCGGTTTCTGGTAGCAACGCATATCCCTGGGAAAACCAACATTGTAGCGGACAGATTGAGCAGAGCTATTCTCATGCCTCATGAGTGGTCTCTCAAGCAATCTATAGCGGAAGAGATTTTTCTGGAATGGGGTCGTCCATGTTGCGATCTTTTTGCTACTCCCCAAAACAGCAAATGCCCAGACTTCTTCTCTCTCTTCCTCTTCCAGGCCATCCCCAGAGACGCTCTGACCCAGGATTGGCCCCAGGGACTTCTTTATGCCTTTCCTCCATTTCCTCTGATCCCTCAAGTTATCCAGAAAGCAACCGTTTTGAGAGCCAAATTGATTCTCATTGCTCCTTACTGGCCTCGACAAGTTTGGTTCCGTTCCTCCATCGTCACCTTTTGGTGCAGCCGTGGCATCTGGACCCAGTGCCAGATCTTCTGATTCACCAGTCCGGTCAGCTGCACCGGTCTATCCCTTCTCTCAACCTCACAGCATGGTTGCTCCACTTCCTTCCTTAGCCAGGCTTCCTTTGATCTCTAACCCTGTTAGAGACATCATAGTAACTTCTTTAAAATCCTCTACCAGGAGGATTTATGCAAGCAAATGGAAACGTTTCTCTTATTGGGCTAATGCCAAGAATATTGATCCTTTCACTGCCCCTGTTCAGGCAGTCCTGGACTTCTTAGCAGAGATTTTTCATGCAGGCTCCTCTTCTTCCACAGTCAGAGTTCAATTGGCTGCTATCTCGAACTTTCATGTCGGGATTGCAGATCACAATATTATGTCCCATAGGCTTTGTAGGACCTTCTTGAAAGGAATTTTCCTGCTAAAGCCTCCAATCAGGAATCCTCCTCCTCAATGGGATCTAAATTTAGTGCTGACATCCTTGATTCTTCCCCGCTTCGAGCCAGCTGTTTCTTGCTCCCTAAAATTTCTTTCTTGGAAAACTTTATTCCTAGTAGCTATTACATCGGCCAGGAGGGTGTCTGAACTTCATGCTCTATCGGTTCGACCCCCCTATTTGGTTTTTCACAAAGACAGAGTATCATTGAGAACTAATCCGACCTTTTTGCCTAAGGTCGCCTCAAAGACCAATTTGAATCAATCCATTGATCTCCCTGTATTTTTCCCAAACTATTCAGACAGAGCCGAACAAAAACTACATTATCTTGATGTCCACCGCCAACTCAGATATTATTTGGACAGAACTAAAAAATTTAGGAAATCTGATCAACTTTTTGTTTCCTATGCGGATAACAAGAAAGGCCTTCCTGTCTCTAAAGTGACCTTGTCTAGATGGCTTTCTTCGGTCATCTCTGAAATTTGTCTGCTCAGGGGAAAACAGCTGTGCTCAAAACCTAAAGCACATTCAACTAGGAGTTTAGCTACTTCTACAGCCTTTCAAGCTAGACTTCCTTTAGACACTATTTGTGCAGCAGCCACTTGGGCCACTCCTCATACTTTTGTTTCCCATTACAAATTGGACTTGGCCTCCAGGGATAGAGCCAGTTTTGGCTCTACAGTCCTCAAGAGTCTGTTCCATTGAGCCACCCAGGATAGAGGTGCTAGGGACGCGGTCCCATCAAGCAAGAATGAAGGCGAGATTGACAACTTAACATTAAGAAGTTATGTACCTACCAATAACGTTCCATGTTAGTTGTCTTCTCTCGCCTTCTTTCTTGCGACCCTCCCTCCTTCCCCCGAGCCTGGACAGACCTTGTTTCTCTAAGGAGTTATTATGCTGAAGACCATTCAGTCCTGGTCTTTCTTACATCCTGTAGGCTTTCTTTCTTTCTTTCTTCCTTTGGGAAGTGTTTTATGCTTGGTGCTACTGCCCTTTGTCATCAAACGAGATCTGGGTACTTACCGCCTTGCATCATGGGATATGGGGCTGCCTCGAGCTGGTAAAAGTGACTCTCGAGCTTAGCAAGTGCCGAGTCGGAGCCGAGGATCGGCTCCGAACCCATCAAGCAAGAAAGAAGGCGAGAGAAGACAACTAACATGGAACATTATGGTAGGTACATAACTTCTTATTTCTTGGAAAACACTCTTTTTAGTAGCTATCACTTCAGCTAGAAGAGTCTCTGAACTCCATGCTCTGTGTTGTCGACCCCCTTATCTTGTATTTCATAAGGATAGGGTGTCCTTACGTACTAACCCGTCTTTTTTGCCCAAGGTAGCTTCACTGGCAAATTTGAATCAAACCATTGAGCTTCCTGTTTTCTTCCCAAATTATTCTAATAGGTCAGAACAAAAGTTACACTGTTTAGATGTTCATCGCCAACTTGGGTACTATTTAGACAGGACCAAACAATTCAGGAAATCTGACCAACTGTTTCTTATGCAGAAGGTAGAATGGGCCTTTCAGTTTCTAAAGTGTCTCTCTCTAGATGGCTTACTTCGTTGATTACCCTAGTATATGAGATAAGACATCAACAGTTGCCATCCAAACCCAGGGCTCATTCAACCAGAGCTTTAGCCACTTCTATAGCTTTCCAAGATAGGTTGCCTATTGATTTGATTTGTTCTGCAGATACTTGGGCTTCTCCCCATACCTTCATTTCTCATTATAAGTTGGACTTGGCCTCTAGAGACCGAGCCAACTTTGGTTCCACTGTACTCAAGAGTCTGTTCCGATAGGCCACCCGGGACAAGGTGCTAGGGACGCGGTCCCATCCAGCAAGAATGAAGGCGAGATTGACAACTTAACATTTAGAAGTTATGTACCTACCATAACGTTCCATGTTAGTTGTCTTCTCGCCTTCTTTCTTGCGTCCCACCCTCTTTCCCCCTAGCCAGGACAGACCTAGAGGAGTTTTTCTTTGTTCCTTATGGAATTTTCTTGCTGGCCTTAGCTTTCAAACGAGATCTGAGGAGTTACCGCCTAGCATTGTGGGATATAGGGGAGCCTCGAGCCGGTGGAACTAGCTCTCGAGCTTTTAGAGTGTCCGAGTCGGAGCCGAGGATCGGCTCCGAACCCATCCAGCAAGAAAGAAGGCGAGAAGAAGACAACTAACATGGAACGTTATGGTAGGTACATAACTTCTAAGTCTTACCCCCCCCCCCAAAAAAAAGCGAATAGATAAAGTCTTACCCCCCCCCAAAAAAAATGCAGGACAATAGGGGAAGGAAGGGTAGAAATCAAATGCCATCACAGAAGTATCGGACAGAGAAATCTATAAGGGAGTTAAGACAAGAAGTGTCATTGTTAAAAAGACTATAGAAGAGGAAACAGATCAACAAAAATACTTAGAACGATAGACGTGATAAAAGCAATGCACAGTATCAGAACAGACAGGGATCTACTGTACACTATTGCAAATAATAAATTAAATATATCAGCACAGGCAGAAACGCTTAGATTTGGTCATGGATAAAATTTGTCTCCAAGAAAACAAAGTGTAAAGACTTATCTTCTTTTTATGGATGATTTAAAACTGTATAATTCATCAGATGAGGAGCTGAAAGCACAACTGCAAGTGGTCAAATTTTTCTCAAGATGATGATATGAGAATGTCACTCGGTCTTGATAAATGTGTAAAAGCAACATTTAAAGCAGGAAGACTGCAGCACCAAGAAAATATCAGTCTGGGATGGGAATGTAATATAAAGGAACTTGAGCTAGAGGGGGTGTATAAATATTTGGAAACTGATGAAGAATCAACAATAAAACTTGAACAAATATGAACAAACCTCAGTAAGGAATATTTTAGAAGACAGAAATTAATGCTAAAAACAGCCCTGACATCTAGAAAAAAAAGTTCAAGCTATAAACCCATTTGCATTTCTTGTTTTAACTTGCAGTTTAGGGTGATTGGCCCCAAGAGGTATCGGATCAGTTAAACAAGAAAAATGTGTCCTGCTTATTAAATGATATATAAAAATCAGTCTCTACCAAAACTATATATTCCCCATTCTGAAGGAGGTATGGGCCTCCTTGAAACTGATTACATGTATAGATATGCAATCATAGGACTGCATAAATATCTGCTGGCATCACCAGATCCAAACATGGTGAAAGTTTTAAAACATAAGGAGAGCAAGTCTATGATGACTTTCCTGCTTAGTTTAGCAGAACGCATATCAGTCTCAAGTGGAAATGAGAATCAAACCAGAAGTAGATAAAAACCAGGCAGCAACTGAATGTGCTGAAAAACAAAAGAAAGAATATAAGGTGAAGGACCAGATGAGAAGCAAGTAATATGAAAAACGCCTAAATATAGTTGCAAGTACACAAAATTTCTACAACAACCTCATGTCGATCATGATTTGACACAGGAATAGTTAGAGGTGAATTTAAACCAAAAGATGAAAGGTTAATATTGGTGGCCCAGGATAGTGGACTATGTACAAGTTGATGTACAAAGTCCATTGTGCATGTTGCAGACACAGATAAATGCAGGTTCTGTAAAACAGAACTGGAAACTATTGCACATCTTGTTGCTGAGTGTGTTACACCAGTGATAGAGGGCCTGTTTACTGAAAGGCATAATAATGTGGCAAGACTGTTTCACTGGGTATTGTGGAAACATTATAATATTGAAGTAGCTGGAAAACACTGGAAACATGAGCCCCAAAGCATCATAGAAAATTATGAAGTTTATATTAACATGGGATCACCCATTATCAACAGTTCAAAAAAATATATGCAAGAAAAGCAGTTATAGTAGTCCATGAAAAGAAGACAAAAAAGTAGCATTGATCAATGAAATTGCTATGCGCAGTGGTTACAGTGTCTTATGTACAGAGAAAAACAAAATCATAAAATACCAGGATTTGCAGGCAGAAATGAGGATGATGTGGAAGAAGGATTCCCAGATAGTTCCAATAGTAGTAAGAGCAATGGGTCTCCTAAAAATAATTTACAGTCGTATTTTGAGATGCTACCGATGCATATAACTCCATATGAATTGCAGAAGTAATCAGTTCTGGGAACATTGCGGTTGCTGAGAAGAGCACTTTTAGCTAATACCAAAGACTGAAGCAGTATTAATTTCACAAACTTTAATCATACTTTAGGGAAGCGGTCCATTCCTGTAATGATATTAGAAACCCAAAAGGATTTGAAAATTAAATTTATATCAAGAGTTTACTGAGGAGGCTAAGTTACATTTGATTACAGTTATTATGTAGTACATATGAGGATACAGAGGAGACTATGTTATATGTCATTATACTTTTGTATAGAACAGCAAATGTTATGGAGGAGGCTGTGTTACGTATTATACACCTTATATTGTGAATTAGAGGTTATGGTGGGGACTATATTACATGTCATTGTTTTACACTGAGTTATGACTGGATTTGGCTATATGCCATTTTGTTAATCGGGGGCAATTTTCACCGACAACAAATATATTATCTATTTGAGATTCAATATTTTAAACTGTATACCATGCATTAATGCTGAATGTTGTTTTATAGGCATAAGTCAGGCAATCCACACTGGCATGCTGTTTGAAAAACTAAAACAGATGCATCGGGTATAGTTATTTTAGATGGATAAAACTTGGCTGGATAGTATAACTTGAAATACAGTCAGTGTTGCTATGGATATTTTGGGCTTTGACGGTAACTTCTTCACAGTTGTCTTTGTCAAATGCTTATTTAATTTTGGTATTCATGACTTCAGAATTCAGTTATGTCAATGTGGCCATGTTTGATTAGGAGGACAGGTGGATGAACATGGACTATAGCAGGCAAAACCAGCTTGCTCATTCTGAGGAAAGGAGGGATGTGGCCTGGATTCTATGTTAGTAATGTCTTTTGGTGGGTAGGTAGGTAGGTGATTGCTTGTGGACTCACACTTTTAAGAGATGCATGTGCCACTGAGACAAGTGTTATAGGGAGTTGGATCATAAATATCATTCCCTGCTCAAGCAGCCATTTCTGGCTACCTGTGGGGGAGGGATTAGGAGTGCTGCGGCAAAGGACCTGCACTGTATTGGTAGAATGGCCTGCTTTGTAATGCCTGATTTATACCTCCTGGGGAACACATTGCATAACCAGGCCCTCAAATTGAAACAAATGACTTAGAGAACCATTGTAGAGCTTGGGAATGTTTGGCTCTCAGCCCTGGAGGAACAAATGAGCTGATGGGATGCATGTAAAGTAGCCTATTGGACAATGTCCCATAAAGGAAAGTTTGCATGTCTGCAACATATTACAAGTTGGGACAAACAATGCAAAGGTTCTAAATTATGACTGGAGAAAACAAGCAAGTTAAGACATAAATTCCATTAAATCAGTTCTTATATCAATGGTAATAAAAACACTTAAGAGAATTTGTGTATTACTTGATTTGGAAATTGTTGGAAGCAGCAGGTTATAAAGACTTCAGCTTCAAGCTACATTAAGGTGCTTTTACACAAAAAATCTAAACACAAAGATTGTAATGTTAAACATAATGCAAAAATCAAATAATAAAAATGGAAATATTAATACAAGTAAAGATAAAATATTGTATGAAACATGAAATGTAAAACAAATGATTTTACACAAAACAGATACAAAAACTGACCATTATACATAATGCAAAAATCAAATCATCAAAATAAATACAGTTAAAGACAAGAATATTGCATAAAACATATAATAAATGTAAACGAGGGTAAAAATATCACATGCAATGTATCCATTGGAGAGTCAAAGCCAATTATACCACTGAAATAAGTAAATCATAAAAAAACAGGTCAAACAAGTCAAGAAATCACCATATCAGCAGGTGCTTAGGCAGTATAAATAAATAAATATGAGCTCCCACTCTGAAATGTAAGCTCAAAGATGCAAGCCTTTTATGTACTGTAGCAGATGAAGTACAGTCTGTAAACTACTATTGAACGAAGTTCCATCTCTGCAAGTCCTAATAAACAAACTAAAGAAAGCCCAGTGCTTCTAAATGCCCTGTTGAACCACTGGCAACCCCCGGTAAGCATAGCATTAAGCCTGGGGTGGACAGTATGGCAAAGGTAGAATCCAAGTCATTAAAGGACAGGTAAACCAACATTATTACTTTAAAGCTTGTATGTAAGCAGACATGGAAACAGAGGTGGCTGTACATCACAGGAAAATATGTTGGTAATAAGAGGTGCTAAGGGAAACTTTTAGGTGTGGATTTCTGATCAAACTGCAAGTGTTCAGTCTCAGAGTCAGAAAGCCCTAGGTAGAGGGCATTCTGTTAGTCAAGGTGAGAGAGTAAAGCATGAATTACTGCTATGAGATTAGCCATATAAATGAGGTTTATGATCCTGGAAATATTTTATAGATGGAAAAAGTTAGATTTTACCTATATGTGTGATTTCTAAATTTTAGCCTGATATCAGGGGTCATCCTAAGTTACAGAGCTTGCTGATAGTCTCTGGCTTACAATTGATACCCTGTAAAGCAAAGAAAATGTAGTAGTATTGATTTTTCAAAGAATTTTTTTTTTATGTGAAGAGTCTTCTTATTAAAATTATTTTCATACTATATACTATATTTTTTTCTTATTTTTCTGGTTCTGAATAAGTTTATGAAGGTACAGTTACACCATGCTATCTATCATTGCCATTTAATTCCATTCTTTCTTGAGGCTGTGGTGAATGTATTCATTGGTGAATACTGATAACACAGCAAACACGAAATTGAAAGTTTAACAAGAAAAATGACACAACATCTATTCAATCATTACAGATTGCTGTATCTGACAAATATACATTAGTGTCATGGAAGTTAACTTGTTTATTTTTTAAGAAGTGTATTTTTCATTGACCTGTTACCCAGCTTGATTAGTTCCAGCCATTTATTTTTCTTTAAATATTTCTTATAATTAGATAAATTAGGTAAAGAGATAACTTTACATTGCTGAACAGGACAGGTAATTCACTGTTATGCAGTATATTGTGGTTACGTATGAAAGGTGAGGCATAGGGGGGTTTGTAGGCATACTATGAGACCATTTGGAGTACAGCTGCCCTTCATGACTGTATTAATACACTGAATTTTGATTTTGCGAGATAACATTTTATTAATTTTTAATGCTACTTTTGCATGTATGTTTGTACCACAAACTTGAAATAATTTTTAATGGTATGTAAAAATTTGAGATATTTTCAGTTTGAATAAATTGAACAATGCAGTAGTAATGAGACTTTATGACCATAAATATCTATTTTCTTTGTAGCACCTGCAGCTATGGAAACTTAACGTGCCAACCTGTCATTTTCTTAAATATTGGAGGTAAGACCTATTTTACATTTTTATGTAGCTGTTTCATTTGTAGGTTAGCTTTTCCAATAGACTGTTTTTAACAGCTATGTAAGCCACAGTGGTGCAGCGGTAGCATTATCGCCTCACAGCAAGAGGTTCTCCCATTCGATTCTCGGCTGGAGCGCCTTGTGTGTGGAGTCTGCATGTCCTCCCCTGCGGTCGAGTGGCGTTCGAAAGACATGCGTGAATGGATGTGCCTTTGTTGAAGGTTGGGCGTCGGGCTGGCACCTCGGCAACATACAAATCGGCTGCCAATCATTAGAGTTCCACTGTGGCGACCCCTAACCAGGAAAAGCTGAAAGAAAAACAACAACCTGAGCAGGGGAATAGACAATATCACAAAATGTGAGTTCATAATTAAAAAATAAAAGAAAAAGAGAGTTTATACCTTGAAAAGATCAAATTACAAAAGCAGCAAAGATTTAAAAGGTCCTGTTTTTCAAGTTTAATGCACTCTATTACAAGAAAATTACCAGAATATTTGCATGGGTATAAATACAATGATCTACCTACTAATGCTTATTATTAGCAAATAAAAATTCTAAAATATACTTTGACAAATCAGCAGTTAACTTAGCTTTTGAGTTATATAATGCTTAACAGATGATTAATAAGCAAATGTCCTAACAGATACAAATCTTTTTGAGAAATAAAAACATACAGACATCACTTTTACCATTAAGAAGCACTTCTCAATTTTTGTACATTCTGTACATGCTTGCTTGTTAGCTTGTAGTAGTTAAATGAGACGTCAGTAATATGCAAATACTTAAAGGTATTGAGTTATTAGAGTAATGTTATTTTTATATTATATTTCAGTATTTTAATGCTATCCATATTTAAAAAAATATATAATTATCACAAGTGTTGAAATGTAATGGCAGGATTCCACAAATTAAGACAGAGTTGGCATCTGCCTTACCTTAGCAGACAGAAATGTTCCAGGACCTCATTTTCTCTTCTTATATCGGTGTCTTTTTGACATGCTGCAGTCTCCAAACTAAGCATATATATTATTCTGGGGCATTTGCAGTTGAAACTCTTCATTTAACATAAAAATATGTTAAATGTGACCTTTGACATAATGCTGTCTTCACAATCATAAGTACACAGCTTAAATGTAGTTTTGTATTTGTCAGTCTGTACTAAACGACTAAACATTATTGCATGAAGGAAGAGGTAATAGAAAAGAATTACCAAAAGTAAGAAAATATCAAGACTAAGTCACTGGTGAAAGGGAATACTAAGATTTTGGGGGTGGAAAACTTAAAACTGATGTTGCTTATAAATGTCAGGAAAATCTTGGCAAAAAGTCTGGTAGCCTGCCTCAATGAAATTCTACCTAGGGGAGAAGGGCCAGAATGTTTTCATTTTGGGATGATCCAGTACCCTTAAATGGGCTCAGCGTTTTTATACCATTATTTGGGTCATTAGGGTAATATTGGCATAATGCTATTTGACATTAAAAAAAGGCATTTGATACTGCTGAGTGGGGAATTTTGTTTCAGGTTTTGGAAATTAGAGGATTATGTCTGGTAAGCCAAGGCTGTTCTCTGTCTCCAGGATTGTTTATTCTGGTAATGGAAGAGTTAGAATTTAGTGTAAGGTTATCAGAGGTCTTTGAGACTTAGAAGGTTAAAAGTGAATTTTATATGCTTGCAGATGATTGTATGTTGATGACAGAGAATTTGGCAGTTGCTGGACACTGGTCTTGCAGATTTTTGGAGACTTTGCTAAGGCACCAGGTTTCTGCTGTATTGAGGTTAAAACCTCTATTGTTTGTGTTGGCCAAGGGGCTTGGGGTGCTCAAGGGATTTCCTTATAAATTAGTGGATAAGGCTTAGTATTGGGTTATTCCCTCATTAAATTCTGAGAGGAAACATGCATTCAGAATTTGGATAAATTGATAAGTAATACTGAGCAGGAGCTATTGCCAAATGTAGTCTTTCCACACTATACTGGGGAAGATCCAGGCAATTACCACCATGATAGTACCTCATGTTTTTATTTGTTTAGACACTTACTTCTGGATCCAAAACATAGGAATGTATTATATTTGCTGAAATTGTTGGAGGAAGCTGTTCTGGATACCTCAGAGTGGAGGGTGGTGATATGGAAGGTTATCGTTCTCAGATGGATGTCATGTAGAGTGGGGTTTGTCAGATCTCCCAAGATATGTATTGGCATTTCACCAAGGTCAAAGTATGTCTGTTTTCTAGGTGCTCTTTCTCAATAGATGATCTAGAATTTTATTTGGGATAGAATCTCACTGTTATGTTTTGGCTAATTAACTGAAATGGACTTCACTTCAGATTTATGGTACGACCTGAGACTGCTACAGACTGCCATCAGTATAAAGTAAATGGGAAAGGGGAGGTTTATAAGTTTAGGACCAGATTAAGGAGAGTAGCTTAATCTCTTTTGATTTTTTTCAGCAACAGTTTGGTACAAGGGACCAGGATGGTTAAAAACACTGTGGTGGAGTATGCATGCTCTAAGAAAGAATCCGAAGAAGGTAGTACCCTGGGTGAAGTAGAGATCACTGCAGAGAAGCAGGGCAAATGTGAAATACAAACATTTTTGATGTAACATTGCAAATTGTTTGGTAAAGGATGCACAGCATCTGTGGAGCAAACATGGGAGTCTAATTTTGGAAGAGGAAAGGTGGGCAGAAATATGCAAGGATGAGTCCCAGTTAAGTAAATGGCATAAATATGAAGATCAGCAATTGCATGTAATATACATTTGGTGCTGTACCCCACAGAAACTCTGCGACCAAGGAGTAAATGCTGGAGGTGTGATACCCCCAGTGCAGAGACTGAACATATGTTCTGAAGTTGTGCGAGGCACAGAAATATTGGACGGACTTAAAGAGCCTAATTTAGGAAGTACAAGGGACAGATCCATCAGAAAAGTGGACTTTTTGGTAATAGGAATTATATAAGAAAAATTGCAGTAGGCATAGTATCAAAGTGATGATGGAATGGGTTACTGCAAATACAGTTAAAGTGATAATAGAAGGAGGGTGGAAGACCCCATGTACTTCCCTGTATATTCAGCTGAAGCAATATTTACAGGAGTACAACAGGTTTCTCTAATGTATTCCTCAACTTCACGGCCCTTTTCCTCCCTATTTACATTGTCCACTGTAAAGCAGCAACAATAAAGCATTTACAATTTTTATAATTCCCCTTACTTCTGTAATGGTTTCACTTACAAAATGATTCTCTCACGTTTGAATAAAGCTTGCTGGAGTCGCCCAATTACTGACATCATCGAGGCCAGGCAGTGCAGGTACTTTTTTTTTTAATCAGTTCCCTCCCCCAAAGTGACATCACCACAGCCGTCATCTGATTTTAACTAAAATAATAACACCCACCCATTCTGTGATGTCATGGCTCCCTTGTCCTTCCCCCAGACTGAGTGCTGTTCATTTTATTCAGTAGTAGTGTAGTAACACCGATGTTTGAAAACACAGAAATTTGGTATGCATACTTGTACATTCTGCACGGCAAATGATGCTTAGGTGGTGTATCGCTTGCAAACGTCTCTGTTGTATTTGCACCAGATACTGCTATTGTGCAGTGCGGGAATAGAAAGATTAAAACATTACCCTGGTATCAGAGGTGGCAGCGCAACATATTCATAGTGGCTTAACATGAGAGTAGCTCTAAGCAAGCACCATGTGTGAAATCTGAACAAGCACCTAGAATTATTCAGTGCAGCTTCCACACCTTAAGTCTGAAAATGAATTCATATACTCACATGAACAGTAGCTGCATATTGATGGCTAAAGGTGTATGGGCATGTTGGGTGGTTACTACACTGCAAAACTGGTATGTAATGGTGGAGATATTTGGAAGACATGAGCAAACACACCAGTATATTAAAGCCATAGCACCAACTGAACTGGAGGCTGGCTAATAGATTTAGTAAGGGATTTTGTCCATGCACAAATATTTCAACAGTGATTCTTTGCAGTGGCATCCATTAACTGATTCAAGGTAAGTTAACCTTGATGTCCTTTATTTAAAAAGAAAATCAATAAAAAATTTACTTTGTTATAAGTGACTTCTGGACACAAGAAAAAGGAAGGGAAAAATATAGCAATGTGGTTTGTATGTACAAAGACAAATCCAGGGACACTGCAAAAGGTTTTTTTTGCAAACCAACCAGTGGAGTAAAAACATATGAAGGCAAATACTGCATACAAACACACTTTGCACATGTAAGTCTCAATATGTAACAACGTGGAAGCATGAAGTGACACCTTAACACTTAAATTAATAAAGATCTAAACTGGTTAATAGTATAAATGTTTTATACTTTAGCTCCTTCGTGCAAGACCTTACTGGATGTGTTTGCAGTCAAGTAAGGCCATGGCTATAGTGCAGCAAAAAAATGTCCCCATCCAACAAAGGAAATGCTAGAGCAAAGATTAAATTACATGAGTCAAGCACCCTGCTGAGATCTGCCAAACAATGGAATTACCAGGTCAAATTACCCTCAGGACTTTGACAGCTAGGGAAGCTAAGTGTTATGGGGGAGGGGAGAAGTAAATGGACTGGAATTCATTGTCTCACAAATTAGTGCCATTTAAACTAAATTAGAAAAAAGGCAGCAGTAAACAGCACTTTGAGTGTGTTCTGTGGCATTTGCACTGTTTCTGTTTTAAGTAGTCATCCAGCAGCAGGAAATGTTACTTACACTGTTCTGTTTTACTCAGTACTACGCATGCAACATCTATGAAATGACAGGAGCTTTAGGCAAACGGAGGCCTGCATGATGTAACATTTTTGAGCCAAACAATGATTTCTGGGATACTGGATGGCAACCTGATTTATCCAAACCACATCAATATGCCAGCCTCCAGGTGGTCAGAGTCTGGAATTACATATAAAAATACTTAAAATCCTGTAAATAATCCCAGAGTGCTGTTAAAGTGTAGGAAACATCATGCCCATGATGTTTTAAACATGTTTTTTGAGTCTGTGGGTGTGGTACTCCTTTAAGCAAGCATGTAGGCAGAATCTTTCTTTCCTTTAAGTACACTGGTGGGGGGTGTACCTTCCTTCCTGTATGGAATAAATGGTTTGGAAAACATAGACTGTGCTAAAACTGCTTTGCATCTGTACTATTATACTGTTCAACATTATAGACAAATTTAAATACTGGATGTGTGTGCTCCAGAATTGTTGAATGTGACCCCTGTATACATTGTATATACTTAAGTTGGTTGTTAGTTGATTTGTTTTGTAGTATTTATATTTTGTTTAAAATGTTAATAAGACTTGATTGAAAAAAAAGAATAAATCACTGACAGGAAAGAGTGCTAATGTTGTGGTGTACATACTTAAGCCAAACCTTGTGTTGCTATAGTTGTTTGCCTAACATTTTGCTCTTGATAAAAAATTAACAAAAGACTTTACTGGAACTGAGATGAAACCCTCTTGGTATGCCCATTCGTATCATAACAAAAAACAATACTGATTAGTTTAAAATGATTACAGGAAGGAAATAGTCTTTCTCTTGGGGTGGGGGGGGGTGTTGACACTACCCATTTGACCTGAAACCTGCAGCATCTGATCCTAATTGGGGGGGTTGACACTACCCAGTTGACCTGAAACCTGCAGCATCTGATCCTAATGTTTTCAACACTACTGTCAGAGTGAAGTGTTAAGCCCTGCACCAACTGACATGTCTAGATTTTTAGTCATATATGTAAACTTTAACATTCTTGAGTATTACTTTTCACTATTACATATTAGGACTAGTGACTGGGAAATAATATACAGATTTCAAAATGATCAAACAAGATCAACATATGGCATTTTGGCCTTGACAAAAAATATTTTCTAGAAGAAAAAGCTTGAACAACTTGCTTTGCAGTTTCTGATTAAAAAGTTTTCACTACACAGTATTGGAGAATATCCAAGAATTGTATACAAGGAAGAAATATACAGAATTTTAAAATGAACATAAACACATGGTATTTTACTCCTGAGTTAAAAAAGATTTTATTGGAGTTGCGTTGAAATGCTCTTCCTGTGTTTTTTTGATTGTTTGAAAACAATACAGCATTTGCAAATGCTCATGGGAAATCAGCATTTGGCATTTTGGTTGAAAACAGGTGGGGGGAAGATTGTTTGCAAGGAAGAAAATGAAGATGTGCCTTTCTGCAAGATATCCCTTCTCTTCATTACTATTCACAAGCCCATTACTGTTCATTTAGCTAATTAGCATGTTTAGTGGGATACAGCTTTTCAGTGGCTGACTACCTTCAGGCACAGCTTGAGCCATGGTTTAAAGCAAACAGTAGAAGAATGCTGATATCAGCAGCATGTCCTATTGATCTTTTATTCATTTGCACACTTGTTTGCTTTGATCTTCGTTCATTTGCATAATTGCTAGGCAGAGCATCTCTGACTGAAGCAATGTGTTGTGCTTTTGAATATGTGCAAGCAAACATAATAGTAATAAAGAAGCTGTTTGTTACATAAAATCTGCAGGTTATCCACTTGATCAGGGACACCAGATGAGCCAAGTGCTTTAATTGTCAGCAAAGTCTGTATTTCTAACATTTATTTTCACGACTTGACACAGTATACTTAACCTTAAAAAAAATATTAATATTTTAAGATGCATTTATATTCACATCACCATATCAAAACATAGAATTAAAGTTCAGAAACCTATATAAAATATGATTAGCATGATTGAAATGTCAGCTTTGAAATGCTCAAACTTCATATCTCCCAACAATGAGCCATCCACCCCTCAGTATAGTAGCAGTGTAATCCCCAAACCCAGTAAGCTGAAAACCGACTGGACGGAGACATATATTTGCTAGTGTATTGACACATTTACCCATGTCCCATGTTCTGTACCATGTTCCTTCACCTTGGTCCTCTCTGTGTTCAGTTGTACTTGATTAGTGGTTTAAAGAATAGTTTTGGGTGAGAAGAAGATGTGAATGTAAGTATGTGCTTGTGTGCATATGTGCTCATAGTGGAAGGTATGAAAGATGTGAGAGTATGGTTTGGTTGGATTTAAATGTTCACATTAAAGATATGAGTGGATCATACTTAATTAACTTTTGAAATGCACTTGCTATCAATATCAACCCTCAGGCTATACCCTCTTTTGAAGGAGGATTAAAGTAATAAATTCAGTTGTAAATGTGGGAGGGGGACAGCCAATCATTCAGGTTCTGTTTGAATGATATCAAGTGAATCACACTGTTTAACCAGCAGATGAAGTCTGTTCCAGAGGTGGGTGATAAACTTCTCTCTCCACCTTGTTTTACTTGCCTGTTGGTGAAGACTGATTTCCTTGTTTCTGATGTTACTAAAAGTATTGCACTTGTGGTGAGACAGGAGATCAACAACAACCAGATCTCCAGTGGTGTGGTAGGCTTGGAAAAGATCTTCCCTCAAAAGTCTGTAAGAAAGGGACAGAGCCTTTACCGTGTCCTGTTAGCTCATGATCTTATGTCTATGATTTTCTTGATTTAGAAACTCGTCATTTGATACATCTAGTGAGGTACATTTTCAAGAAGGAGTTGTACTCAGTAAATGGCCAAATCACATGACCTCCTTAGATCTGGGTGATATTCCCTTGGTGATTAATTGTGCTAAGTAGAAGGATTTCTTGACAACTGTTCTCTCATGACAAAGAAAAGGTCGAGAATTATCAACCCAAGTTCCAAGATGCCTATAGTTTCATTTTATAGTAGTGTATTGGCATTATAGTATAAAGGTAGGGGTGGTTTACAACATACAGTGATATTGCATTTTGTTGCATTTAATTTCAGCCCATTTTCAGTACAAAAGAAGTTTACATGGAAAAGTTCTTGCCTGTGGGTTTGACTGTCAGAGGGCAACTAACAATAACTCCCACTTTGTAATTTTGCCTGCAAACCTAGTAAGCTAGAGGTTCTGCCACCACCCTGACAAAAAGAAGTTATGTACCTACCATAACGTTCCATGTTAGTTGTCTTCATCTTGCCTTCCTTCTTGCTGGTTGGGATCGGAGCCAATCCTCAGCTCCGACTCGGCCATCTTCAATAGCTCGAGAGCTGTTTACTGGCTCGAGGCTACCCCTTATCCCATAATGCCTAGCAATAGCTACCCAGATCTCGTTTGAAATAGCTAACTCCAGACATAAAAGAATAAACCAGTCAAAAAAATCAGTTGACTATACCTGCCATATTCTCTAAGTCAGTAGAGGAAACAAGTGAACACACAGCCAGTGAAACAGAAAAAAACTCCTCTCAGTCCACTAGGACAGGGGGATGGAGGGTGGGACGCAAGAAAGAAGGCGAGATGAAGACAACTAACATGGAACGTTATGGTAGGTACATAACTTCTTTATGTTAAGTTGTCTATCTCGTCTTCGTTCTTGCTGGTTGGGACAGCATCCCTAGCACCTAAAATCCTGGGTGGCTCAGTGGAACAGTCTGCTCAGAACAGTGGAACCAAAGTCAGCTCTGCTCCTGGAGACCATATCCAACGTGTAATGAGAAATAAAGGTATGAGGGTTTGCCCATGTGGCAGCTGCACAGATGGAATCCATGGGCAACCTAGACTGGAAGGCTACAGAGGTGGCCAAGGCCCTAGTAGAATGACCATTAGGTTTAATAGGTAACTCTTTGTTCCTTAACTGATAAATGAAAGAAATAGTGTATGACAACCATCTGGACAAGGTTACCTTGGAAACTGGGAGACCTTGTTTGCCCAAGGCATAAGAAAGGAATAGTTGGTCCGACTTCCTTACTTCTTTAGTTCTGTGCAGGTAAAAACGCAATTGCCTATGAACGTCCAATTGGTGTAGTTTGTACTCTGCCTTGTTGGTATGATAAGGGAAAAACACAGGAAGATCTATAGATTGGTTTAAATTATTTTCTGAGCAGACTTTAGGGAGAAATTAAGGATTAGTCCTCAGAGCAACCCTGTCCTTATGAAAAACCAAGTATGGAGGACGAACACATAGCATCTGAAGTTCAGAGACTCATCTGGCTGAAGTAATAGCTACCAGAAAGAATGTCTTCCAAGATAGAAACTTGATAGAGCAGGATGCTGCTGGTTCAAAAGGGGGCAAAATTAAGAAGGTTAGGACTAAATTAAGGTCCCAAGGAGGAGGGGGATCTCTCACTGGAGGCCTAAGAAGAGTTGACCCTCTCAAAAAAGCTTTGCAGAGCTTATGAGACATAATGTTTAGAGTTCGAAAAACCAACATGAAGGTTAGAAATGGCCACCATTTGTACCCTGATCATAGCAGAAGTGGACCCGGAGTGAAACAGTTGTGCTAGGAATTCCAGGATTTTGTGGACTGGGGCTGAAAAGGGATAAACATTCCTAGCCTTTGCCCAACAAGAAAAACGTTTCCATTTGCTAGCATAAGTTTTCTTCATTGTAGACTTGTGAGAGGCGACGATAATGTCACGGACTGCTGGGGAAATGCTGGGAAGCCTGGCTAAGGTTGGAAGTGGAGCAACCAAGCCGTGAGCTAGAAAGTTTTGAGGGATTGATGCAACCCGCCTGATTGATGAACCAGGAGGTCTGGAGTCCAGGGTTGATCAAGAAGGTAACTGTGCTGGAAGGGGAACCATATCTGTCGAGACCAGTAGGGGGAAATGAGGATCATTTTGCAACCCAACGATATTGCTTTCTGTATAAGTTTGGGTATCAGGGGGAAATGAGGAAAGGTATAAAGAAGTCCCTGGAGCCAATCGTGGAATAGAGCATCTCTGGGTATGTGACCCGGAAGCGGAAGAAGGGAGAAGTAGATGCTGCATTTGCTGTTGAAGGGGGTGGCAAAGAGATCGCAGCAAGGCTGTCCCCATTTGCGGAAAACAAGATTCGCAACTTCCTAATTCAGAGACCACTTGTAAGGCATGAGGATAGCTCTGCTGAGCCTGTCCGCTATGACGTTGGATCTCCCGGAGATGTGCATCGCAATCAAAAAACGTTGGAAGGAAATCGCCCACTGCCAAAGTCCGAGTGCTTCTCGACACAGGGGGTCGGATCTGGTTCTGCCCTGCTTGTTGATGTACCACACCACTGACATGTCCGTTTGAATAGCAATGGTCCCAGAAGGAAGAGAGACTTGAAGGGCTTGCAACGCCAGGAGCATGGCTCTCATTTCCAGGACATTTATGTGCAGATGGTACTCGTGAGGTTGCCATGTGCCTTGGACTGTCCTGCCAGATAATGCCCCCCCACCCTATCAGGGAGGCGTCTGTCGCCACTGTGTCTACCGGAGGGGGCTGTATGAAAGGTCTACCCTGAGTAACTAGTGGGGAGACCATCCACCAAGAAAGATGTCTTTTACATGCATCCATGATCATGATCATGTAAGTCATGGGTAGCTCTTGGAAAGACCACTGCGTAAACAGAAGCCACTGAAGAATTCTCATATGAAAGTGCGCTGGTGGGATTAGAAGAATGGCTGCTGCCATGGAACCCAGAGTTTGAAGGACGTACCTGACTTGGATCCTTTTGTTCTGCATCAGAACCTGTACCTGCTGATGGATTGCGGACACCCTTTCTAGTGGTAGCCTTGCAAGCATATCCCTTGTGTCCAAGTCTGATCCTATGTAAGTGATAGATTGACAGGGAAACAAGGTAGATTTTTTGAAATTTATTGTAATGCCGTGCTGGGAGCAGATTGTGATTGTGTAGTCCCATGCTTGTATGAGTTGATGCCTGGTGGTAGCAGTAAGGAGCCAGTCATCTAGATACGGAAACACCTGGAATCCTTGATGCCTCAGGTGAGCCATGACCACTGCCATACATTTGGTGAACACCCTGGGGGCTGTGGTGAGACCAAAGGGCAGAGCTCTGAACTGATAATGACTGGCCCCCAGCCAGAAGCGAAGATATCTCCTGGAGGATCTGTCCATCTTTATATGGTAGTACGCGTCCTGAAGATCTATCGAGCACATCCAATTGTCCTGACCCAGAAAGGGTAGAATGGACTGTAGCGTGACCATCTGAAACTTTGTTCTTTGCACAGACCTGTTTAGACTGCTGAGATCCAGAATCAGTCTCCAGTCCCGTCTTTTTTGGTACTAAAAAGAACCTTGAGTAAGTTCTGGATCCGTGCTGGTCTGCTGGGACTTCCTGGATGGCTTTTTTTTCTAGCAGTTTTGAAACTTCTATTACTGCTTGCTCCTTCAGATTGGGTGGAACATCTGGGAGGGTCTTCCTTGACTGTAAAGGGGGTTGATGGAAGGGAATTTTGTAACCCCCGGATATAACGGACCATACCCATCTGTCTTGTGTTAAACTTTGCCAGGCTTTTGGGTACAGCGAAAGTCTTCCCCCGACTGCCTCCAGAGTTGAGCAGCCGGGCAACCCTCCAGGGATGGTGGAAGGGCTTATCAGAGAAGGATTCTCTGTTGCCCTTGTTCTGCGGACCCCCTCTGCCACGGGGGCGGCATCTATTATTATTGTTTCCCCCTCTGCCTCTGGAGGAAAAATCACTACATGTGTCAGGCAAGGCTCCCTGAGATTTACGGAACCACATCTTCCCACTCTTCTGACCCTTGGAGTAAGCTCTAGAGGGAGTGGAAAAATGGACTCCCACAGCAGAGAGAGTCTTGCCTTCTTGCTCACACCTAGTCAAAGTGTCTTTCACATGTGGTCCAAGAAAGGAACCATCAAAGGGAGTGTTGGTGAAGGACATTCGAAAGGGATCGCAAAGTTACACAGCCGCATCCACGCGTGCCCCCTAAGGGCCACCCCGGTACCTGCGGCTCTACTCGCCCCATCGGCTGCATAGGAAATGAGCCTCATGGAGGAGTTAACAACAGAATTAAGTGTCGCTAGCTGGGAAGCTACCTTGGCTTGTGCTCCCTTAGCTTGGAGGGTATCTCCGAGCTCTTTAAGGAGATCCCTTTGAAGTCAGGTAAAATGACACGGGTAGTTCAGTGACCTCATAGAGAAGGTCGCTGAAGCAAATATTCACTTCCCGTATCTGTCCATCGTCTTAGACTCCTTGTTAGGGGGATGGACAGATGAAGAGGTCTCCGCTAACTCTTTTTTGGTGGCTGCTGCTACCACCATAGCATCAACAGGGGACACCTTTTGAAAGGAACTGCTTATCCTGGGGTGCTGTAATGAATTTACTAGGTCTCCTCGGAGTTGCTTCCACTGTATCCAGAGCTGACCAAGCCTTTCGAGCCACCACTGTCATAAGTGGATCAAAAGGCAGAGACACCCAGGAGGTGGAAGGACGGGAACCAAAGGCATCCAGAAATACAGACTCATCCTCAGAAGGGGCTAGGGGATTCCATTTTCCCCTCTGCTTAAGCATTTCTAGGATGTCCGAGAAGGTAACATCTTCAGAGGGGGATCTCGGGGACCCTTCTGAGTCATCTAAGTCTGTAGCAGAAGTGACAGACTCGGGGGATTCAATGTGCTTCCTCTTACACTTTTTCTTCTGAGGGGGCTCTTCTGAGTGATCAGGAGAGGCCTCAGAAAAGGGGGAAACACCCAATGGGGTGTCCTGGAGCATCGGTTCCCTACACTTAGGGTCTGGAGGAGGAGCAGAGGTTGGCACAGGTACTACAGGGGATGGAGCCGGTGGGGCTGATAGTGGAGCTGACTCAGGGGACAGCACACTCCGCATGACATTGAAGATGTTCCTGCCACGATTCAGAGAAAGTTCTGGTTCCGAAGAAATAGGAATCTTTCTCTGCACCGAGGGGGATGGCTCCGAGGCCGATGTTGGAGCCGAGCTCACCTGTGCCGAAGCTCCGAGAGGGAGAACTGGGTCGGACAAGGGTCCAATGCCACTTGCCCCCTCAGAGCCGACAAGGGAGCCCCGGCACCCAGATCCCTCGATGGAAGGTACCACCGAGGGAATCGGAGCCTACGTGTGAACCGAAGGCGATAGTTATCGGAGCTGATGGTTCCACTACTCGAACCCCAACGAACTCCGGCTCCGAACTCATTGGAGTTGGAGGAGGAACATCGAGAGAAGTGGACAGAGCCGATACCTGTTGAGGAGGGCTGGACAACAATTTAGCTAGTGCCTGCGACTTTAGTAACCTACTGACCACTCTCTCCACATCATGATCTCACAGTCTAGAGGATCGAGAGGAGTGAGAGGATCAGTGACTACGCTCGCTCTGAAGTAAAGGAGACCGAGGAGCCGAATGCACCGACTCTAGTGAAGGGGACCTCAGCCTCTTGTGGCTCCACAGTGGCTCCAATGCCTCTGATGGAGCCGACGGGGAGATTGTCTTGTCGGTGCCAGCTGGAACCGACGTAGAAGGTAAATCCTGAACCGAAAACGGCTCTGAACGTGGAGCTGACGGCTTAGTGGATTTAAGGGATTTCACTGGCTGTGAGCGCTTGGCCGGTGAATCCTGGGGTTTTAAAAGACCCCTAAGAATCAGCTTATTCTTACACTCCTGCAGGAATCTTGGGCTAAAGGCATGGCAAATAAAACAAGTGTCCTGTAGATGCACAGCGCCTAAACAATAGATGCAAGAAGTGTTCCCATCTGTCAGAGACATTTTCTGACAGCATGAGTCACACTTCTTGAACCCAGAAACCTTGGATTCCTTTGACATCCTTTACAGCAGAAAAAAAAACAATTATGACAATAACCAGAAGCAATATACAGTCTACAAAAAAAACCCACACCTACTAGAAAGACTATAGCTAAAGGTTTTTTTTTTGAAAGATAATAAGAAAGCCTCTAATTTAAACGACTAGCCTGTAAGAAAAAAGCAGAAGGAAAGCCTCTAACTTAAACGGCTAACCTGACAAGAAGAGGAGGGGGGAGGGGTGGGGGAGAACTCTCTAAGTTAAACGAGTTCTACAAAAAAGGGATACTATAAGATAAACAATTATCTATCACAGAAAAAACTATTGCTAATAATAAAATACTAGAAAAGATAAATTCTAGTGAAAAAGTTACACAAAAAACTCTATACAAGCCTGAGCCAGAAAAACGACACCTCGCAGCTGAAGTGGCAAATGAGATCTGGGTAGCTATCGCTAGGCATTATGGGATAAGGGGTAGCCTCAAGCCAGTAAACAGCTTTCGAGCTATTGAAGATGGCCGAGTCCGATCCCATCCAGCAAGAACGAAGGCGAGATAGACAACTTAACATCATGCATTCCAAACATGTTAAATAGATTGCTTGAATTTTTCCAGCTGTCTAACATTAAGAAAAAACGTTGCTAATAATATATGGCAGTGTGTGGAATTTAAGGTTTGTAAGTAGCATAACCTAGCACAGGCAATATGCAAATAAAAGGCTTGGTTTCATGATATCTGAGTAAAGTTCACAGTCATGGACTTTGACATTCAATTGGCCATTGCCAGAAAATATATTCTCACTTCTAAGGAAAGCATGTCTCTTACAAGTTCTATATGTAATCACCAACTCCATGTTATAGAGGGAGAAAGCTGTAAGTATGCTGCTTGATTTGAGTTTGATTAGTGTCTCGGGGCGCCTTTAAGAGTTGGCCAGGGAGAGTGGCGCCTTTAAGAGTTGGCCAGGGAGAGTGGGAGTGAAGGAACACTGCCAGCTTCCCCATACTGGGTGGATAGAGATGGTTCTAACTCACCCTATGGGTAACAACTAGCAAGACACTAGGATTTTGTCTAGTGGAGATCTAAGCTGGCCCTGCTTATTACTACAGTTAGTGCATTCACACTATGCAGCTGAGAGGAAATTGGCATAAAGACGCATGCTTCGCCTCAGAAGACAATGACTTAGGCTTGAAGTAGACACTGGAGGAGAGAGGTGATCCCAATGAGAAATGGTAGACAGAACCCCAAGAGCAGCAAGCTAGCCCACATCCTATCACATGAATATGATCAGGCAGTAGAGGACTGATGGGGATTTCCTGGCAGGAATGAATCAGTGAGTCACATGGCTCAGAAATATCTGGATTCCATTCTACAGGAATGAATGGGCCAACTGAGTGAAGGTAGAAGGAATTTCAAGGTACATCGAGTAAAGTCCTGGGGAGACAAAAGAGAAAAGAAATAGTTAGAAATGTGGTTCAGAACACGTTTCTATGGTGATAAGAATTGGCTGTTAAATATGTATTTTTTTGCAGTGATGTGTTTTTGATCCCAGAAATGAAGCTGACATTTTCTAATTCTTGTAATTTATTAGAAATGTGTTCATTATGACAAACATAAATAAGACCTGTTTAATATCAAACAGCAAAACAGAACTATCAAAAATATTTCTACCTTCAAAATCTTTTGAAAGATATATTTGACACTGTATGTGGGATGTTAGACTCAGAAACATGTTTCTGTTCTGTGCAGTCCAGTGTAAGTTTAAGATATTCTGACATTTAGTGCACTTTTGGGAAATGAAGTTGAAAAAGTAAAGGTTTCCATTTCTAAGATATCTGCAGTAAGAGAAAGATAGTTGCATCTGGTGATTGAACCTGTTTATTCCCAGTTAGAGCAGCTTTGGGATGGAGAAGTCCTTCCAAGTGAATAACGGAAATGGCATTCTGAGTTGTTTACAGCCTATCTCTCATACAGTCTGCACAACTGTCTTAAATACTTCAATAAATGTGCCCCAGGGAGTCTTATTTTTTTTCAATGGGCATTAATGATCACAGAAGTACAGTCTTAAAAAATGGTTTACTATATGAATTTTAACAAACTGGGCACCAAACACTTTGAGTGGAAGGGGAACCTCCAACCCTTATGAAAGGAGGCTTTCCACACCCATGAATTTCATATAACCTCGGTCTGTTCTTATGGCACCTCGATGTCAGCAATTTTCTGTTATGAAATTTTCTTTGTATTAGTGATTCGTCAGTACAGATTTTGTGAAACATATTTCATTAAAATTCATTTTGGATACTCAGCATGCATCCTTATTTGCTGTGCAGCTTCTCTGCACTCAATGGAAATTATCTCCTCTACACAAGCGACATTTTTACTGTTCCCATAACTTGCAGCATACTTAAAAGCTAGGCTCACTAATCTGCTACTGTTATGTTTTGTAGCAGGCCTTCATGAGCTGGACACAAGATGTCCATTATATTTTTACATTGTCGTATATTAAAGAAGGTGCATGGTCCACAGCCTTACTCTTTATACATGTATACACACATTCAGGAGACCTAATTGTGCCACTGCCCTTGCCTATCTGCAGTATGTGATATGACACAATAGTCTAATTTTAATGTTGCAGTGATCTCCCTTTGCAATTATAGCCAAGGTTTTCATCCTTTTTCTGAAATGGTGATGTAAGAGGAATGTAACTTACTAAGTTATTTCACATATGCAGTATAATACACGCACTATGATCCTAGCAATAATGCAACACCCATTCCTTTTGCTATTCAGTGTTAGGTTAATTTTGATAAATGTTTCTACATTTTTGAATAGTATCTTCTCATTGTTCATGTTTTTCATCATTCATACATTTTACTTGGAAAATAAAATTGCCACAAACCATTACCTATCCAGCCTACTGTGGAAGATATGATTTTTTCTTCTTTATTGCTGTGTGCATGTTAATGACTTTAGAATTTGGATGTGTATCTTTAGTCCTATCACCACTGTTTCAAATGTGCATATGCTCCCTAATGGCAATATTATCAACAGACTTATTCTAGCTTATTTCCTTTATGCATATGGCACCTCTATGTGTCTCCCCTTTCCATGTGAACTCAAGAAGTTTTGTTATATAGTATTGTAACCGACCATCTTTTTACAATCCTATCATGGACATATTCACAATGACTAAAATTAAACCCTATCAGTCAAGGTGCACAACAGTATAAAATCATTTGACTTTTTTGGTCTGTGTATTTCCTGCAGGTAATTTATGAAGGACAGTGGAAAAAAAATCACATGTAGAACATAATCTGTGTGCTGTCTTGCATGCTGTACTAATACTAACGATCTAAGTAGCAGAAGTGCTGAAATCATCTAATTTCATCTGAGAAATATCATCACATCCTCCTCCCCATTTTCAAAACAGGACTTGCCAGCATCTTTCTCCAAATCTTTCTCCTCATTTGGTCTGTTGGCTGTTGATGTGCCTATTTTTCCCACCCCCTCATGAGTACGGTGTTTAGTGCATGCAATATTTACCCTTCTGGGTACTATGTGTGTATTTTTATGCATATAACAGTTCTTTAGCATTCCTAAATTCTAAGCGGCTGTTCACTGGATTTCATGACGAGTCACTCTAAGTGCAGTATTCTTCTCAGACCTCTGCCCCTATAAGTGGTAAACTTTAACTGAGTTCCTACTTCCGCCTACCCTAGCTGAGTCCTTCTAGGTCACTATTCAGAGCAGAGCTCTGTCCCTCCATACTGTAGAGCTTGCCCATTCTAAAAGCAGTAATGATAATGAAGAACACAGTGATGAATCTGTTGTTTCAGTGGATTCTGAGTGAAGTTTCGGACATTTTGTAAGCAGCTACAAAAATGGTGGCCAAAGGGTGAAAAAATAGGCTGATAGAGTTCCCCAGGAAGGAACACCCTGGAAGCACCAACTTTAAGTATATACACACACATGCATCTGAGTGCCCAATCTGCATGTTGTTCTTTTGATTAGTTCTTACTTGGCACACTGTTAAAGCAGCTTTTTGGCTATCTATGACTGTTCACATGCCATACACTAAAGTGGCAAGCATAAGGCATTTTCATATTAGAAAGCAGAATTACTGGGGGTTGTTGACATTTTCTGTGACTGTTTTTGTAAGGTGTGCAGTGAAACTTTTACAGTGAAAATGTCACTGTGACTATTGCCTTAGACTCATATTATGTAATAATTCAAATATGGAGGTATCAGTAAAGCACATCGCTATGAATCTAAAGCTGAATATTTAATGGATTGCATGGTCGCTCCAATTTCAGTGGAGTGTGTCTTCATTGTGTGATATGCTTTGCACAGCTCAACTCACACCAGATTTTCAGTAACCTGCTGACATGTTTGAGGAATAAAGAGGGCAAAACACAGTCATATGTGATTTGTGTAGTATGTAGCATAAAGCAAAAGGCTGTTATTTCACTTTTTCAATTTTAGCCTTGTTGTTATGACACACAAAAGCAAATGACCTTTTGTTATGAGATTACTGTTAGAAGGATGTTCCAAATTACAGCATCAAATGTTTGAGCTTCAAACTACTCAGCTCTTGAGGGAACCATTAGGAGCATACTTAGTGTTTTCCATTTTTTATGTGGTCTTCACTGCTTGCTGATCATCAGGGCCTAAAGAAAAATTGTCCCATTCATTCCCCATTATGAGAGCAAGTGCTGGCCAGGAGAGGTCATTTAGCCATCCATCATTGGTGGTTCATCTGTTTTTTTATGTCCTACTATGCTGTTGTGTATGCTCAGATCTCAAAAGAAGGGGGTGTGCACTCAGCCGACTGCATTGGATGCCCCTGCCTCAAGGGGCATAACCTAAAAGCAGTCCTGCATTCTGTCCCTGAACATAATGAGTTGTTTCTGTATTCTGCACCAGAAAAATCACACCACAGTGTGTGCTTCCAAAGTGCCTGCACCCAACTCTCAACCTAGAGAGGCAACTGGGCCATGCACTTTCTCTGCTCTTCCTCTCTGCCTGCCTCATCAAGTGCTGGGTCTGCTAACTGAATTCCAGTCAACTGATGTGCAGTTAGAATGTCAACATTCTGTGCCATGGAGTCGCACGCACACACACACACACACACACACACACACACACACACACACACACACACACACACACACAGAATTTGATTTGTTGTGCTAAAACACAGGTCGCAGCATCGAGCATGTCTATACAGATTAGTGATATTTCAGTATAAATGATCCTGAATCTGTTCTCCTTTATTCACTTTATCTAATATAGTATTGCAGCTGTGCACAATAAATAGTGCACAAAGACTTCTGAGATGGCTTCACATTGAGTAACAGCTTAATTTCAGCTCCCCCAGTGTGAAAACAGAAACTCAGAAGAGCAAGCCAGTAAACTCATATTTTGGGATAAATTCAGTAACTAGCTAGTAAGTATACTGCCTGGATGCCAGGAAAAAAGGAATTTAGAGAACCTGAAAGAAAGGTCCATCAGAAAAGGTGAGGAAAAAACACTGACTGGGAAGAATTTTGCAGCTGTCAACAAACAGCAGTGTAAGTTCTAGCTTTGATGTAAGACAAGACTTCCAACAACCTAGAGGAAAAAAATAAATCAAATGTTCTCAGAGCTAATTAAAATAAACAAAACACTGAAGGAATGTATTAATTCAAATAAAAGGCTGGAAAAAATGGAGGAGGCTTTAAAAAGGTATTCAGATGAGGTGATAAAACTGCAAAATCAAGGGGTGAAATGAAGAAAAGGATGGCTGAATATGAGACTGCTTTACCAGAGAAGTTGGAAGGGACAGACTGCATTAATTTTATGAAGGCGCAAGTAAGCAACCGGACTGGTGTTCAACAGCAGGAGTTGCTAATTGAAAGGGCACATTGTGTGTGTGCTCCAAACCTGGCCATGAGAAAGCAGCCTAGACTTTTAATAGTAAAGATGCAATCCTACCAGTAGAAAGAGTTGATTCTGAAAAAACTGTGGTAGAAAGGACAAAGTACTAAAAGTATGACAGTATAGTGTTTGTGCAAAATGCTTACTCACTGTACAACAGGAAGAAGAGTACATGTATTCCACCAATCATGGAATATTGAGAAACAAGCATGAGATTCAACCTGCTGTACCCAGCTATTTTCAGAATATTCTTTCCTGGAGGGACAAAATCATTTTTTGGTGCAGAACATGTTAAGGAGGAAATAGAAAAGTATGCCCAACAAAAAAGTGAGTTATGAAGCAAAAAGAGATTCTGCTTGTTCTTTTGGTAATAAAGATCACAGAGAGAGACTGTGGCAGTGAAACCTTTTCCAGTGTTTCAATGGAAAATGCTGGAGAGACAGAAAAAAATCACAATAGTTTACTAGAAGACAGGGTAGTATGTTGGAAATGAAGTAGAGACTGGATTTTTGAGACTGAGATCAACCGGAATAAAACTAGCAACTTGGAAATTAACAAATAAATGTGGGATTACAAACCATTAATTATATTTGTGAAACACAGCAGAACAAAAAACTGGAAATATTGGACTATCTTTTGTTGAACTTGTAGGCGATTTTAAAACATATGCACTACTTGATACCATTAATGTTTGGAAGAACATTTAGGAGGGGAGAAGAGGAAGGACAGAGTTAACTGTAAGTAAAACAGTCTTGTTCTTAGTAGTAATGTTTTTATAATGCATGATAAAATCTTTTCATTTATTTTCGAGTGTAATGGGGATACTAAAGTAAACAGGTGCCCTTGTTTTTTCCTGCTTTCTTTCTTCTTGTTCAGTTTTAAGAAATGTAGGCTCTGCAGTATAAAAAAAAAAAGAAAAAAGGTCTAGTTAAAAGAGCAGGATACAAGAAAGAATAGTGTACCTTTTTCACTCTCACATAGGGGAATGTACTGGATTAAGGCCCTTGGCTTGATCTAGTAAATTTTAAGAGAAAGCAAATAAAAAAGAACATTTTCTAGCAAATAAATGAGTGCTTGTAGAAGCAGCTCTGTATCTGATTCTCATGTCTCCATGGAGACGATCTGATAAAGAGCAATAAAAACAGAATACTTACTTATTTTAATGGCTAGGAGATAATGTTTTCTGAAAGCACTGAAGTGTTTTCCCAGTCTGGGAGATAAAAAGATAACACAAAACCAAACAGCTAGTAGAAGCATAGGTTGCACCATGCGTCTTAGCATGCATAAACATCCTTTGTTGTTGGGATAACCAAATTCTGGTTGTGGCTGACAGTATGGGACAGGTGCTACTATTAAGAGGGTAAAGCTTCAATATTTGAAGATGTACATAGTTTTGTGTGTTAGTATTAAGTTAATAGATTTTACGGATGTATTCAGCGTGTATTTGGTTTTTTTTTTTTTTTTGAGGGCTTTCAATAAAATAAGAAGTTATGTACTTACCATAACGTTCCATGTCAGTTGTTACTCTCGTCTTCATTCTTACTGATAGGTTCAGAGCCGAACATTGGCTCAGATTTGGCCAAATAACGCTCGAGGTCTTTAACAGCTTGAGGCCAAGCCCTATCCCACAATGCACCACTACATTCCCCAGAACTTGTTTGCTGCCAACCAGGGAAGAAAACCTATCCCACATTTTGAGGAAATCATACATCCAGGGTAAAAGGAAACATCTTCAACAAAACCAACCAAATGATACCTCTTGTTATTCCAGACATAGGAAGGGGTAGGAGGGAGGGCCGTAATAATGAAGGTGAGAGTAACAACTCTCATGGAACGTTATGGTAAGTACATAACTTCTTAATGTGAAGTTGTTCAATCTCGCCTTCATTCTTACTGATGGGTAGCGTCCCCAGCACCACAATCTTGGGTGGCTCACGGGAGTACCTGTTTCAGGACAGCAGATCCAAATGAAGCTCTGTCCCTAGAGGCCTTGTCCACTTTGTAATGAGATATAAAAGTATGTGGATTTGACCAGGTAGCAGCTGCACAAATCTATAGGCAGCCTGGTCAAGAAGGCTGCAGAAGTAGAAACTGCCCTTGTAGAATGAGCCTTGCCCTTGTTCTGTAATGCAATACCCGCTTTATTGTAGATAAATGAGATACAATCAGAGAGCCATTTTGATAAGGTAGTTTTGGACACAGGTGTACCTTTTCTTGAATCTGAGAAGGAGACAAACAGTTGATCAGCCCTTCTGAGATATTTTGTTCTGTCCAATTAAAACCTGAGTTGTCTATGCACATCAGGTTTGTGAAGCATATATTCCAGCTGGTTTGAATGATTAGGGAAAAAGACTGGTAACTCAGTCGTCTGATTCAGTGTAAATTCAGAACATACCTTGGGTAGAAATGATGGATTCGTCCTGAGGGAAATCCTATCTTTATAAAATACTAGGTAGGGCGGTTTGATGGAAAGGGCTTGCAATTCTGAAATTCTACGTGCCGATGTAATAGCCACCAAGAATATAGTCTTCCAGGAAAGAAACCTGAGCTCACAAGAAGAAGCAGGTTCAAAGGGAGGAAGAATAATTCTGGACAAGATTAGATTTAGGTTCCTGGGAGTAGGGGAAGCTCTGATAGGTGGTTTCAAGTGCATATCACCTTTCAAAAAAGCATTAGCCAGCTTATGAGACATGGTACCATTTTTAGCTGCCCCTAAATGAAAATTAGAAATAGCAGCGAGTTGGACTCAAATGGTTGCTGCTGCAGCTCCTTCGTTGAATAGTCTAGTTAGTAATTCCAGTATATCTGCTATAGATGTCTGGAAAGGATCAATATGCCCTAATGGAAAACCTTTTCCACTTACTGAGGTAAAGTTTCCTAGTAGATGATTTGTGTGACGACAAAAGAATATGTTGCGCTTCTTCTGAAAGATTCGAGAACCTGGCTATTCTTTTGAATTGGAGCAGCCAAACTGTCAGTTTGATGGACTGAAGAGAGGGATGAAGAGCTCCTGATGAATGGGTCAACAGATCCGGCACTGGGTCCAGGATCCACGGCTCCTCCAGAAAATGAGGCGTCAGAAAGGGGAACCAAATTTCAGAGGCAAATAGGGGGCAATTAAGAGTGTCCTGCCCAGGAAACTGGCCTTCTGCAATACTTTGGGGATTAGCGGAAAGGGGGAAAGCATAAAGGAGTCCTAGAGGCCAATCCTGGACCAGAGCGTCCCTCGGTGGCTAACCCTGTTGAGGGATAAGGGCAAAGTAGTTGCTGCACTTGGTGTTTGTGGAGGTGGAAAAAAGGTCACAGCAAGGCTATCCCCATCTGTGGAAAATCATCTGCGCTACTTTGTTCTTGAAAGACTACTCGTGAGGTAGCAGAATGGCTCTGCTGAGTCTGTCCGCTATTACGTTAGATTTCCCCAGGATGTGCGTTGCAGTAAGAAAATGCTGGGTGGACTCTGCCCAGTTCCATAATCTCAGGGCCTCTCGACACAGGGGATAGGATTTGGTTCCTCCTTGTTTGTTGATGTACCAGACGACCGACATGTTGTCCGACTGGATTGCAGTCATGCCTAGGGGAAGAGAGTCCTGAAAGGCCTGCAACACTAGAAGAACCACTCTCAACTCCAGGACATTTATGTGCAAATGAGCCTTGTGAGCTTGCCAAGTACCTTGGGCTGTCGTCCCTGATAATGCCTCCCCACCCGATCAGGTAGGCGTCCGTGGTCACCGTTGCAGCTGGAGAGGGAAGAACAAATGGGCGGCCCATAGTCACTGTATCCAACGTTAGCCACCAGTGACGGTCTTTCTTGCAAGAGTCTGTAATCAAGACTAGATGATTTAAGGGTAATTCCTGAAAGGTCCATTGCATGAAAAGCAGCCATTGAAGAATTCACATGTGGGATCTCACAAGGGGTATTGCAATAATTGCTGCTGCTATCATGCCGAGCAGTTTGAGAATCTGTGATGCTGGTACTTTTTGCTCTGACAGGAGATCCACAATCTATTGTTAGAGGACAATAACCCTTTTGGGAGGGAACTTCAGGAACATGCTGACCGTGTCTAATTCTGCTCCTATAAAGACTGTATGCTGCGACAGCAATAAGGCAGACTTTTCTAAATTTATCGTAATGCCCAGCTGTGAACATAGATCCCTGGTAGCGTCCCTTACCCAAATAAGCAGATGCCTGGTGAGGGCGGTAAGGAGCCAGTCATCCAAGTAAGGAAACACCTGGATTCCTGAATGCCTCAAGTGAGCCATGATCACTGCCCTGCATTTGGTGAACACTCTGGGGGCTGTAGTGAGACCAAAGGGCAGTGTCCAAAACTGGAAATGACTGACTCCCAGCCAGAAGTGCAGATGATCCCTAGATGGCCTGGCCATTTTTATATGGTAGTACGCATCCTGTAGATCGATAGAGCACATCCAATTGTCCTTCCCTAAAAATGGGAGAGTGGACTGAAGAGTGACCATCTGGAACTTCGTCTTCACCACATATTTGTTGAGCCTGCTGGGGTCCAGAATAGGTCTCCTGTCCCCTGTCTTCTTTGGTACCAAAAAGAACCTTGAGTAAGTTCCGGATCCTTGCTGGTCTGCTGCGACTGGCTGAATGACTCTTTTTTTGTAAAGGTTTCTGGACCCCTGCGGATGTCGCATCCCGTAGACTGGGTGGAATGTCTGGGATTCCTTTTGTTGGTCTGGGATACGAGTGAAAAGGGATGGAATGTCCTCTGGATATAACGTTTTGTACCCATTGGTCTTTTGAGATATTTAACCAAGCGCCTAGTTACAAAGACAAATGTACCCCGACTGCCTCCAGAGCATAACAGTCGGGCCTCCTTTCAGGAGCGCTGATAGGGTTTCCCAAGGTACTGATCCCAGTAACCCTGGTTCTGCGGACCCCCTCTGCCACGTGGGCATTGTCTTTCACCATTGCCTCCCCCTCTGCCCCTGGAGGAAGCTTCACCTTGTGAGTTCAGAAAGGCTCCTTGGGTCTTACAGAACCACATCTTCCCCACCCCATTGACCTTTTGGATAAGGTCTCATAGGAGTAGAAAAATGGACTGCAACAGCAGATAGTCTTACCATCTTGCTCACATCTGGTGAGGGTCTCTTTTACTTTTGGTCCATATAAGGTGGAACCATCAAAAGGGGCATTCACAAACAATGACTAAAAGGGTTCCGCAAAAGAGCATCCAGGAATGTCTCTGCAGAGTAATTCTTGTGCCCGCAGCCCTACTTGTTCCATCAGCTGTGTAAGACACGAGACGCATGGAAGAGTTTACAGTGGAATTGAGGTTGTCGGCTACAGCACCCTGGAGAGCATCTCCAAGCTTCTTGAGGAGATCTCTTTGTAGTCGGGTGAAGTGGGTCAGATAGTTCAGAGACCGAAGTGCAAAGGTCGTAGAACTGAACATGCGCTTCCCGAATCTGTCAATTATCCTAGACTTTCTATTAGGAGGATGAACAGAAGTAGAAGTCTTTGACACCTCTTTAGTGACTGCCGCCACCACCATGGCATCAACAGGTATGGGTCTAGATAAAAAGGCCTTGTCATGGGGTGCTGATATATACTTGTTTGGCCTTCTAGGAACAGGCTCCATAGAATCTGGTGACTCCCACGCCTTTTGAGATAAAAGATCCATTAACTCACCAAAGGGTGGAGACACCCAAGAGGTGGAGGGTCGGGACCCGAAAGCCTTCAGGAGCACCAGTTCATCTTCGGTAGGGTTTTGGGGCTGCCAGTCCCTCCTCTGCTTAAAAATCTCAAGGATATCCCCAAAGGAAATTCCTCAAGGGGGGGGGGCCTTGGGGACCCTTCCGATTTTTCCAAATCGGTGTCCAACATGATGGATTCCTGAGAGGAATGTAGATGTCTCCTCTTACATAGCCTCTTCCGAGGGCCCTCCTCAGTGGGAATCTCTGGGGAAGTCTCGGAAGAGCCAGGTTCCCCCAAGGGAGCGTCCTGAGGCTCTGGGTCCATATGCCTATGGGTGAACCTGTGGTAGCGGAGAAGAAGCAGGTGCCTTTTGGGAGCAGGTGGCCATATCAGAGGTTGTGGAAATCCTAGGGGACAAAGCCCTCCTCATGGCATTGAAAGCCCCATGGTTCTGATGCGAGGAAACACCCGGGTCCGAAGACACCGACGACTCCTCCCGCACCAGAACCGCCGGCTCCGAGCCCAAGGTAGGAGCTGAACTCATCCGTGCCAACGCCGCAAGAGGAAGAGTATGAACAGATGTGTCAGTTTGACCCCCCCCCCCACCGGAGCCAACAGAAGAGTGTCGGATCCCAGATTCCATAGCCGGAGCAGAGGATATCAGAGTGGTCAGTACTGACAGCTCAGAGGTGAGCGTCAGCACCGACGGCTCCATCAATGACTGACTGGCCTCCTCCGGCTCCAAAGTCTTGGTACGAGTCAGAGGAGGAGCAACCACAATTGGAGAAGACTTTGTCGGTTTCAAAGCTGCAAGAGTCAAACCCGATAGAATTTTAGCAAGCGCCGGGTTCTGTAGAAGTCTGTGTACCACTCAGTCATATCCGAATCAGATAGTTTAGGAGCCCAAGAGGATACCACTGATGGAGCCGGTGACCCCAGAATCATGGACCTCAAGGTAGGAGACACCGGTTCCAGAACTGGGGACCAGCTCCTACCAGCAACCTGAACAGTTGGCTCCAATATCAGTGGAGCTGGGACCGTAGCCTTCTTAGATAACTTCGTGACTGAGGAGCCCTTTGTTGCTGAACTAGATGACGATGCAGGAGAAGATGGTTTTGGCTAACTGGAAGCAGAGTCCAAATTCAACTGGAAGGCTGTTTTAATCAAGGCCCTCTCAACCAACTTACACTTTCTCTTGGCTAAAACCCTGGAGCTAAAGCCATGGCAAATGGAGCAAACTTCCTGCAAGTGTACCTCCCCTAGACAATACACACAAGTGGAATGGCCATCTGTGACATGTTTTTGATTACATTTGGGACAACGCTTAAATCCTGATTTAGCCTTTTCTGACATTTTGGTTCCAAATCAGTAAATCCAAATAAGTCTGAGAACAATATATATATATATATATATATATATATATATCTGTTGGTTATAAACTAGTTATAAAGGCAGCAAAACTAACAACAAGAGCCTAACTGGCTAACAGTATAAACGAGAAGCCTCTATTCTGAAAACAAAAACGGCCAAGAAAACAGCCAAAAGCCTAACCGGCTAAAGTAAAATGGTGCACAAAAAAACTGCAGCAAGCCTAACCAGGCTGGGATAGAGCTATAAACTATCACAAAAGGCCAACAATGTTACTAAAAAAAAAAACAGGGCCACACCCAAGAATCTTAACACACTAATAAGAAACTTATCTAAAAGGAAAAAAGTCCAAATGGACAACAAGCCAACACATTTAGAATTACTAACCACTATATACAGAGAAAAAAAGGTAGAATTTTATAGATTCATGCTTATCTATTCCAATAAATGGCCAATAGCTGTAAAGAACACCCGATCAGTTGCAGCGGCAAACTAGATCTGGGAATGTAGTGGTGCATTGTGGGATAGGGCTTGGCCTCGAGCTGTTAGAGACCTCGAGCTTTGCTATCTGGCCAAATCAGAGCTGATGTTCAGCTCGAGACCATCTGTAAAAATGGAGGCGAGATTGAACAACTTCACATCAAAAAATTATGTAGGATGTGTGACATAGGCTCAAATATATACATATATATATATATATATATATATATATATATATATATATATATATACATATACATATATATATATATATATATATATACATATATAAATTATATATATTATATATATACATATATATACACACACACACACACACACAATGTATACATATATACACACACAAAAAAAGAGTAGTGAACTATATTAAAATATGTAGAGTGCAGATAGCTATGCTACAAGAGGCACATTTGAAAAGAACTAAACATGTGAATTTGATAAAGAAAGGTTTTCAGGATGGTTCTTCAGACTACCTGGGACAAAGAAAAGAGGAATACTTATATTAATTGCAAGACGAGTTCCAATTGTGATAGAAGAGGATAAAAAAGATAATAATGGTATATTTGTAGTACTAAGGGGCAGCTGGCAAGGGAGGAGGATTACAATGGCACGTATTTATATTCCACCTAAATCTGCTATAATGGAGCTTAAGAAAATTCTGGTAGAAATGATCAGCTTTTAGCAGGGAATATTACTTATAGGTAGGGAATAGAATTTGATTTGCAGCAGTGAAGATGCATCTGGGGGACTCAGAAGGGAAAATATAACAAAGGAGGGTAGATTCTTGAAGAAATTTATGAAAATATTTGGCATGGAGGATGTGAATTCAGAAGTAGCACTTTGGAGTGAATTTACATATTATTCTCCAAGATACAAAAACTGGTCTAGACTAGACAGAACACCTATTTCACAGACACACATGCATTTAATTGAAAGTTTTGATACGCATCCAATAACTATTCCAGATCATGCACCAATAATAACTAAAATAAAAATGCAGGGTAATGAAATAAAAATAAGACACTGGAGCTTTCCCACCCACCTATTGGAAAGAGAGAAATTTAAGGCATGGGTAGTGAAAATTATTCAGGAGTTATTAGAGAAGATAGAAAATACCTTCTGAAAATATAGTTAGGAAATGTGATAAAATTAAAGTGGAGCTTAAAATAGAGTGGAAATGAATGAGAGAGAGATATGGTTAAGAAGTAATAAGAATTATATAGTGTGTCTGACAAAGGTTACAGCATTCCAGAATAGGAGGAATCTGACAGAACAAGAAGAGCAATTGCAGAATGCTAAACAGAAAATAAGGGATTACCTGATTAATATGCATGAGTTTAGAAAGATTGCTGTTAAGCAACTGTTTTTTGATAATAACTCTAGAGCACAGAAACTTTTAGCACAACCAGTCAGGCAGAAGAAAGTAGAAAGGGTTGTCGTCAAGCTTAGGGAGCCTGTGGAGGTACTCGAAATATTTCAATATTTCAAAATGTTACAAGTCTGTATAAAGCACAGAAATATGGAAATCAAGAAAAGGTACAAAGGGAAATGTTTATGAAATAATTAAATATGCTAAGGTTGGAGGTAGATGAGGCTTAATTATTAACAGTTAGGACAGGAGGAGATAAGATAAAAATGGTGATGTATAACCAATTCACAGGAAAGTCCCTGGGAATGGGTGGTATTTCTATGGAAGTTTGGAAGCTAGGTGGGAAAAAATGATAAAAGATTTGGAAGGTTTTGTTTAACAGTATTTTAAGAGGAGGAGAAGCACCAACATTCTGGAAGAAAGTGGTTGTGGCTTTAATACCTAAAGAGGGGTAAAGACCCATCAGATCCAGCTTCATCCAGGCCCCTTTCAATCCTATACCATGATTATAAAGTGTTTATGTCTATAATAACTACAAAAATGGCAAAGGTGCTGCCAAAATTGAAAGATGTGGATCATGTGTTTTTTGGAGGGAAAGCAGACATTTAACAACATCAACTGAACATTAATGATCCAGAGGGAAACAAAATGTAAGAAAATGCCACAGTTGTTGGTAGGTCTTGATGCAGTGAAAGCATTTGACAGAGGAAGCTGGGAGTTTATGAGCAGGACAATGGAAGCATTTGCATTCTCTGATAAAATTATAAAGTTGATTGAGAGGATATCTGAGGGATCAGAATGAAAATTAAAGTGGGAGGTTTCCTCTCTGATAATTTCTGTCTGAGCAGAGGAAGAAGGTAGGGGTGTCCTCTGTCCCTTTTATTTGTAGTTTTATTTAGAACAATTGGCAAAAAAAATAAGGGACTCAGAAATACAAGGATATAATTGGAATGCTAGTCAAGGAAAGCTATCTGTATTTGTAGATGATATTATTTTATACCTAAAAAAAAAAAAACAGAAAAGGACATTTCAGTGTTTTGGCTTCATTTACAGATGATATTTTTATACCTGATAAAACCAGATAAGGACTTTTCAGTATTGTGGAACATTTTGAAACAGTTTCACATCTTTTCGGGATACAAAATTAACTAAGCTAAGACAAAGCCAATAGCTGTAAATTATGCACCCACACACAAATTGGTTCAGCAATATCCATATCTATGGGGACATGATAAATGGAAGTACTTAGAAGTATGGATTAAAAAGGATTCCGGTGTTGAAGCTGAGGATATGTGAGAAAAGTCTAAACCAAAGGTAATATAAAAACTGAAAAATTTAATGCTTTGTTTTATGGATATGGATAATGTATAGCAAGATACAAGCAGTTAAAATCTTTTTAGTCCCTTTAGTTTTGTACACAGGTCAGGCATATTTTTATCAACTAGAGGAGAAGTTGTAGATATCAATTAGTAAATTGCTGAAGGATTTTATTTGACAGGGGAAGATAGCAAGAGTCAAGTGGGATAAACTGATTTTTCCAAAAGAACAAGGTGTTCTGGGATTACCCAGTTTAAAGGGGGTACTTCAGAACTACACAATTAAGGCTCCTATACATAACACAAGTAGAAACCTATAATTCAAAGTAGAAAGGGATAATGATGAAAGGGGGAAGCTTAAGAAACAGAGAGAGACTGTAATTTTGGATGCAGATCCTTAAGGAAAATGACAATGTACAGAATATTATATTCATAAAGTTAGCAGTAAGTATTCTAAGCACTATTGCAACACAGGAATAGAGACAGGATATTCTGCTGATAGCAATGACTGCAATTAGGCATACAGACAATAGGCAAGGAGGTGATATAATTTATTAGAGAAAACTGGCAAAAGAACCAAGGTATTGGGAACACATAATTAGAGAGGGAAAGGTAACAGTATGGAAAGAGGCCAATAATTTCTTTGGAATGCAGGCTACAGATTGCCTTCCCCATCAAGGATTGATATCAGAGTATAAACAAAGAGAAAGAAATGGGGGCAAGCCTAAACAAAAGACCAACATTGGAAGAGTTTTTAGTCAAATCTAGAATAGAATCTGCAGTCAAAACAGGAGAAATTAGCATACCATATAAAATATTGCATGGTAAGCAATCAGAGGAGGTTAGAAAGGATTGGGAAGAGAGCTTGGATAAGCAATTCACAAATGGGGGGGATATATGTACGTCTCCCAAATATGCAACAAAGTCTAGAAGATTCAGGATCTTTGCTTGTATGTGTTTACATAGGTATTTTTATACCCCAGGTAGCCCCCAAAGAATTTTTCCTTAGGTAACTAGCAAAAATTGGAAGTGTGATGGGTAGGAAGGGGGTAATTTAATAAACTTGCAGGCTTTACAAAATTCCCACAGATTACTCTATCAAAAGTACCGAGTGAGGAAATTGGTATGACTAAGGAAATTATTTTGTTAGCTATGATGCAGAATCAGAATTGATTAGACATAGTAAGACCTTGCTGAGTCTAATTATGGTGGCTGCCAAAAAAGCAATTACTAGAAAATGGAAATCAAAGTGCAAACCAGCTGTACTAAAAGTAATGAATATAGTAACGATATAAAACAACTGGAATTGGAATCTTTAGAAAAGTGTGGGAGTAAACTACATAAATAAAAATTATGGAAACAATATATATGCAGGTGAGGAATGAAGTTTAAAAGAAGGCAGAATGTGAATGAGCTATGTAAGGTTTGACTGACAGTGACTGGATAGAGTAGAGTATAAGTGATGTATAGTGTTTGCAACTAAAATTATGTCATTATGGTTTGTTTACATATATATAAATGCATGCCTATGTTATAAGTGATAATTTAATAAAGATTTTTCTTGTTTAATAAAAAAAAGTGCACAAAAATTTCTTAGATTAATCTAATATCAACCTTTCTGCCCTGGTGCTGTGCATCCTGAAACAGCAAATTCAGTGCAAGCACCCTGTAATAGTGTGAGGAGCAGTGGGTGACATGAACTTCATCTGTCTGTAGCTGTGCAACAAAGTACTGCATTCAAACTGGTCATGTGTACTTTCATCTATATGTAGCTGTACAACAAAGTACAGCAGTCAGACTGGCCCTATAGGCTTCTGTATAGCTGTAGCTGTACAACGAAGTACAGCAGTCAGACTGGCCCTGTATGCTTTTGTATAGCTGTAGCTGTACAACAAAGTACTGTAGTCAGACTGGCCCCGTGTGGTTTCATCTATCTGTAGCAGTGCAACACAGTACTGCAGTCAGACTGGTCCTGTGTGCTTTCCAGCTGGTAGATACTGTACAGTACACACATGCCATGCAAGCTATGCATTTAATCTATGTGTTAATTTACACAGAAGAAGCACATTGTGCTGCAAAATGTAGAAAAGGGTGTAATGCTATTTACATAATATAAAATGCACTTGGTAGTAGCTAGCTACAACACATGAAGTTCTGAAAGCTATCTAAATGATTGGGAATATAGTTCAAAATAAATGTGTCAGTACATGACACCTGAGTAGTTAGTCCTCAAAGATTTGTTTGATATCAGGGTTCTAAACTTTAATGTGTTTTCCCTCACTTTGTAGCCTCTGTAATCCAAAGTTTTACAGTGTATTCTTTTTGCTGTTAGAGATGTGTTATTATCTGACCCTTTAGACAAATGTAGAAATCTATCCAATGGTTTCAAGTCGCATTTGACTCTGATACTGACCATGTGAACAGCCATTGTCATTCGTAAAGTTTGCAAGGAATGTAGGGACTGAAACTAGATTTCCAGGCTTTTGTTCCACATCATGCATACACAAACACACACAAACTACACAGGTTCATAGGTTAGTACTGGGTTATCTGCCCTTGAGGGTCATTTTAAGCTTAGCCAAATTTCCCAACCCAAAGGCAAGAATTAAATCCTGTACCTTGTGTCTGTGAGGTAAACACCTTAACCATTATACCAAACCTCAAAGCCTCAATCTTCAACCAGCATGGCTGATTTCCCATAAAAGGGATTCTCCCAACATGGTGCTCAAGCCTGCAACCCTGAGATTAAGATTTTAATGCTCTACCCATGAGCTACCCAGGCTATGTGCATACCTATGGACAATTCAGAGTCACCAGTCTACCTACCACATATCTTTGTGTGTGAGAAAACCAGAGTATTCATAGAAAACCCATGTAAACACAGGGAGAATATAGGATCATAGGAGATTACTAGGCTGTCGACCTGGTCATTTCAAGCTTAGCCATTTCATCCCAATGTAATACTATAGAAATGTTAGTTAATATCCAAGATTGCATTTAGTAATGACTGCCCATGTCCAGGATGGTTTGGGAACCATTCCCAGTAAAAATGTTTGGTGCCCCATCCACTCGTCCGGGTTCCTTTTGAAGAGTGTCATAGAGGTGCTCTGTTTCGCATGAATAGGTAACCTATTCCAAAGACATGGCAGTCGCTGGGAGACAAATCTGTCCCTCCAGCATGTCCTATTTAAGTCACAGGCTATATTTTGGTCCCTGGAATTGGTGGCCCAAGTCCCATATGATTTACAGATATGCAGCAAGTTCATTGGGTTTGGGTCTTAGATTGCTGCGCAAGCCAGGAATGTCACCCCTAAAGCCAGGAATGTCACCCCTAAGAAGTATATATGATACAGAGTAAAGTGACAGGGACCTTGGTCTGTGTACAGCACATGATGAAGTCCCTTGATCTTCTTTGTTAGAAACCTCTGAAGTCTCTCCAGTTGCTGCAGGTGCTTTGTACAGTACATGCTGAACGGGATGTTATACTCAATTATAGGTCAGATTAGTGCCAAGTATAGAGGGGTTATAACCCGTTTTGCTCTCGAGCTGATGCCTTTACTAATCCAGAGTACTACGTAGAATGCATTCCTTACTACAGTAGGCAAATGGTGGTTAAAGCTAAGGTCACAGTCTTGTGAACCCAAGTCACTTACCAATTTATGGGTACTTAGGGTATTGTTGATTTGATAATGCTGAAGGGAATGATGATGCATTTTTTTGCATTCACTTTTGGACCATAACGAAGACACCAGTCGTTGGTCTGTGTAAGACCCTCCTGATGTATACTGACATCATTTGTGGATTCAATAATTGCACCCAGTTTGCAGTCATCTGCAAACTTGGTCAGCCACAGCTCCTATGTTTGGACCTGATCTTCTGAGAATTATATACCAAACAGTAGGGGGCCCAGCACTGACCCCTGTGGCGCGCCCCTCTGGTAGCAGGTCTGCTGGTTGATGTGGAGTCAACCACTTTGATAGTGTGCCCGGTTTGTGAGCTAGTTAGCAGCCCATCTTACAAGGAAGGGGTTTACATTCAGTTTGCTAAGTTTATCAGTAATGACTGAGTGTGGATTGTGTCAAAAGGCTTTACCAAGTTGAGGTATGCTGTGTCCACAAAATTGCCCTCATCAATGGCCCTGGTCACATTTTCGAAAAAATACACAAGATGTAACAGGGAGGATCTGTCCTTAACAAAGTCAAATTGGGTAGGATCCAGGGTTTGGAGGTTGCCTATGTCTTTATTTATGAGGCCTATAATACATTCCATAGCCTTACAGATGAGGTTAGCCAGGCTAATGGGTCTGTAATTCCATGGGTCTGTTGCTAGGCCACCTTTGTGGAGGGGAATAACTGTTGCTGTTCTCCATTCTGCATGACAAAGCCTGTGGTTATACTGTGATTGAAAAGGGTACATAATGATGCTAGTTCATGTTTTAGCCTTTTTAGAAGACAGCCTGGGATGCCGTCTGGTTCAACAGAAGCTGTGTTTTTTGCCTTGGACAAGGCTTTGATGATCTGTTCTTAAGGTAGGGTGGGGTAAGGTTTGGGACAAGATTTGTGATAATTTGGAGGAGATGGGGGGTGAAATTTTCGCCAAACCTATCCACTAGTAGGTTTGCTAGCTCTGTGGGGTTAGTGTGTGTGATACCTTTGGTTACTAGTTCTGCACATGCTTGGGGTCCTACATTTTAGGATATGTATGTAGCTGGAAAAGACGTTATGGATATCCTTGGCTGTGCTAGCTAAGTTTTTCTCAAAGAGCCCTTAGAGAATTTGACAAGATCTCTTATTTGCTTGTTGAGGCTGAGGATGGTGCTTTCCCATTGTTGGGGTCTCACCTTTGTTTTCATGGATAGCAACCTTTTGCATTTATTGCAAAGTTTGTTGATGCTGGATGTCCACCAAAGCAGCTTCTTTTTACTTGGGGCTTTGGCTTTGATACTTTCTGGTACAGATGATTGTACAGGGCTTTATTGTAAGCTTCGGTGTAGTTACCACTTCCTGCTGGAGGTGGGCTTGGAATGCATTTATACCTTCCCCTAGGAGTGTAAAGTTTTTCCTGGGGAAGTTTTTTAGTCTGATTTCACCCTTTATGAGGTCTGGTGTTAGTGTCAGTTCGAAGGTGACTGATTTGTGGTCAGATTTAACTAATGAGAGTCCGACAATTGTAGTAGTGAATCCGTTTGACATGTTAGTGAGGACCAGATCTAGTATGTTTGATCCTCTTGTCTAGGTATGAACAATTTGTTCCAGGGCATTGTGTTAATAAAGTCAAGGAACTTTTCCTCTAGAGGGTTCAGGCTAGCGTAGATTTCCCAGTTTATGGTGGGATAATTGAAGTTCCCCATAACCAGAGTGCTCAGTAATTGGATTGTCTCCAGTTTAGTCAAGTAGGCTTCATGCGTGTCATGACCCATGGAGGGAGATCTATAACTGGCTATGACTTGAATGAGGTTTCTACTCCCCGTAACCTGAACTTGGAGTAATTCCATGGAGTTATACAGTCTAACTAAACGGGAGATGAATTTATCTCTAATATAGATAGAAATGCCGCCTCCTTTGGTTGTCACATTTTGTGGTCTGAAGGTGTGGAAGGCATTCTAGCCTTGCAAGGCCAGGCTGCTCTCTAAGGCGTTGAACCAGGTTTCTGTGACTGCACAGACATCCACATCTTCCAGTGATAGAAGTGCTTCCAGGGGATGCAGTTTTAGGTTTAAGCTGCTAGCATTTAGCAACATGACCCTTATCTTGTTTTGATTGGCAAATTTCAAATCAGTAAGTTTGTTTTCAAGAACTTCCCTAAAAAGGCACTATGGCGAAGGCAAAAGCTTTTGCCAGCAGGCGAAAGCCTAGAGGTGCCTGGTGTATACCATCTCTGGCAAAGCAGCGAGGTTGGTCAACCATGGCTTCTCAGGCTGAAAGGAACTGGATCCCCTTTGAATGACACCAAAAACTAAGACAATTATTGAAATCAATCATTTTTTGTTTATACTGTGTATATGCAGACTGCACATAGCAGCCACACCAGCTTAGAATTGAACCAGAGAACCTTCAGCATTGAGGTGACAATGCTACTCACTGTGTCATCCAAATGTAAACAGAAGCGGCACAACATGTATAGCATTATAATGCATCATAATTTATCACCATTTAATGTTACTACATCTTGTATATAAGTATTGTTAACTGTTCCACTGGAAATTTACTAACTGATTTTTAAATGTGATGCTGAATAAACACAAAATATGTAATCAGTGTATTATAACTTTACACAAGAAGGCTTCTGTAATGCAACATGATTGCAGTGACTGAATATAACACAGCTGGTGAATGAGATGTGGAAAAGATGGCAGAAAAGTTGCATGCAGTGGTAACAAGTATAGAGGAGAGCTGTATACTTTTGCATCCTTAAATAGTATTTATTACATAATGTTAGAAGCAGATGTTCAGTCCCTTTAGCTTCCATTTTGCATATTTTGTTTGCACTGGTTTTCTGTTTAACAAAAAATTTGAATATTTGCAGAGATGTATGCAGATACCCCCAGGTAACAATGGAATATTTTCTCTTCTCTTTCAGGAAAATGTATTGCTTCACAGTACTACTACCAATGTCCTGCTCCACCACAGTCTGGTGAATATGGAGCAGCATGCCAAAGCACATGCCAGATACAACTACCTGGAGTAAAATGCGTATGTTTAATATTTTCTGATTCTGCATATTTAACTTTATTTTTCATGAAACACAAGTATGCCTTCTAGACAGCAGAAGGGTGCAGAAGTGGGACAGCAGAGTTTAGGTGGCCCCGTGGTTAAGATCTGTGGGTCCAGGATTCAGTTCTGACTTCTAGTTGCTGTTACTCTGTGTGCTGTCTGTGACTGTGTGTGTTTCTTTTGCAGAGTCCATTTTCTTTCCTCCTCCTGAAACTCATGTTAGTTGACTTGCTAGCTACTATCAACATATGCTGCTTGAGACTGATCCACTGTGATCAGTGCACTACCCTACTAAATAAAGAAATTTACTCTTTTATTTATGAACCAAGGATCACCTTATCTGCCCATTTAACTAAAATAAAAGTTTAAGTGTATAAGGACTTATATTATTAAAGCAGATGACTGAGAAACACAAACATCAAAAGTTTTAATAATAAGTACACTTAAGTAAATCATTTCATGAGCTTGTGTATGTATTGGCAAAATACTTCAGTCTGGTAAATCCACCAATGTATGATGTGCGAAGCTTGTAACAAATGCAAACAAGGTGATAGGTCATGTACTAGGTTAACTGCCTTTGCAGGCCATTTTAAGCCTAGCCAGTTTCCCCTTTTTGGTTGAATTAAACTATCCCATTTGGCTAGCGACTAGCGTTACCAATCCCATGGTCGATAATTATATATTATGCTTAATAATAACTTAAGGGGACCAATAGGTTCATAGGTGTGTACTAGGCTAATGGCCCTGGAGCCTATACAAGCCTAGCCCATAGGATTACCTGGCATTGTGCCACCCGACCTTAGTTCCCAGTGCCTCTGTCAAGTAGAGTCACTGGAGTGATCCCCAGGGTGAATTTTCTATTTCCCATCCACTCATCAAGATTTCTCTTGAAGAGGGCCAGTGAGGTGCTCTGTTTGACATGTATTGGAAGTCTATTTCATAGCATGGGCAGTCTGTGGGTTATGAACCTTGTCCCTCCAGCATGTTCTATTGATTGTGTTAATGAGGTTGAGGTCTCTGGAGCGTGTGATGCGGAGGGATTGGGATTTCTTTAGATGTAGCATTTCTAACAGAGCTGGATCAGACATGAATTTATAAGTCAAGCAGAGATTCCCTCTAAGTAGGCAATATGAGATGGAGAATAGTTGGAGTTTTTTGAGTCTGTCCATGTAGGACAAGTGTTTATGGCCTAGTATTCGCTGAGGTATTTTTGCGGCCTCTACAGTTGTTGCAGGTGTATAGTGAGGTACATGCCAAATGAGGCATTGTACTCAATGATTGACCTAATGAAGGAAGAGTAGAGGGTAACAATGTCCTCTTTCTTCCTGGATGCAAAACCCTTAGTAATGAGATGTGCCACATAGAAGGACTTTCTGACCACATTGGCAATGTGGTGGTCAAAAGAGAGGTTGCTGTCAACCTGTGTTCCCAGATCTCTTATAACTCCTGAGTTCATTGGACTACCATTGATGTGGTAATTCATGGGAACCAGATTTTTCCCAAAGGAATGACACATTTTTTGGCACTGAGCTTAAGGCCATGGTTCAGACACCAGTCGTTTGTCTCGGTGAGGCCTTTCTGTAGCATGCGAACATCACTTGGGGAGTTAATAACTCCCAACTTGCAATTGTCTGCAAATTTTGTCAGCCAGAGTCTCTTCATGTTGGTTTGGACTTCAGAGAAGTAGATAACAAACAGGAGAGGACCCAGGACCAAACTCTGTCGGACTCCACTCGTGACAGTTCGGCAGTCTGACTTGGAGTCAGCTACTTTCACAATGTGGGTTCTATCTGTGAGCCAGTTTGCAGCCCAACTACTGATACAGGGGTTGATGCTCAGCTTAGTGAGTTTTTCTATGATTCCTGAGTGGGGAATGGTATCAAAGGCCTTGGCCAGATCAAGGTAGGCTGTATGAACCAACTTACCTTCATCCACAGCTCTGATGACTGACTCAGAGAAGTCAACCAAGTTGAGCAGGCAGAATCTACCCTTCCCAAAACCAAACTGTGTGGGATCCAGAGTTTGGAGATTCCCTATATCCTTGTTTATTAGGTCCATGATGATGTGTTCCATACCTTTGCATATCAGACTCTTCAGGCTAATGGGGCGATAGTTCCCAGGGTCTGTAGTCTGTCCTCCTTTGTGCAAAGGGATGAGTGTAGCAGTGCGCCATTCATTAGGGAATAAGCCTGAGTTGAGGCTACGATTGAGCAGGGCGCACAGGTGAGCTGCCAGTTCACTCTGTAGTTCATGTAGAACACAGCCAGGGATATTGTCAGGTCCCATAGAAGCTGTATTCTTGGCCTTAGACAGTGCTGTTTTAACCTGTGCAGCAGTAATACTGGGTGCCTGGCAATCTACTGGTGCTGTGATTGGTCCTTTGCTGGGGGAGAGGGGGGTAAAGTTGGCACTGAATCTGTCGGTCAGTATATTGGCAATATCTGTTGGCTCAGTATAGGGGGTACCATTGTGCAGTATCTCAGAACAAATCTGGATATTGCTGAGGAGATTCTTTACATAATTATAGAAGACCTTGTGGTTGTCTTTACTATCTTCTGCAATTCTGTTTTCATAGCTAGCTTTAGAGGATTTGATGAGGAATCTCAACTTTGTTGTTGCTGATAAGGGAGTTTTTCCAGTCTTTGTACTTCACATTATTCCGCATCGGTTTCCTCCTCCTGTTGTAGAGTTTGTTTATGGCAGGGGACCACCAGATTGGCTTCCTTTTTTTGGAGGAGAGTGTCTTGGGTATGGCAAGATTCATGCATTTGTGTACGTGTTCATACATTGCACTGGTGTATGATTCGGCAGTCATGCAACTATTCTCCATTTGCATGGATGCCGTGAAGTTAGTCACCTCTGTTTGTAGGAGCCCAAAGTTAGCTATGGAGAAGTTTTTCATGGTGGTTACCTTTGCAAGGGTGTGGGAGGGATGTGGATTTCCAAGGTGATTAGTTTGTGGTAGGATCAAACCAGGGAGGAGTTGACTGTTGGTGTAGAGTAACGGTTGCCCATTTTAGTAATGACCGGGTCAAGGATGTTTCTACCTCTAGTGGGGGTAAGAACGAGCTGGTCCAGAGCATTGGAATTAATGAATTCCAGGAAACGTTTGGCAGTTGTATTGGTACACGAGTAGTTTTCCCAGTTGATGGAGGGGTAGTTGAAGTCGTCCAGTATGAGTGTGTTAGGTTGGACCCTAATATTTTCCAGGGTGCTTAGGAACGTGGAGTGTGAGTCTTGGGTCATGGTTGGGGACCTATAGTATGTGACAACCTGAATCACTGTCTTACCCAATGTTAGCTGCACCTGAATTATCTCTGATGCGTTATGTTGGGCTACCAGTCTGGAGGTGTGCGCATCTTTTATGAATATGGAAACACCACCACCTTTGGAGCTTCGGTCCAAGTTCTGGGGCTGAAAGGTGTGGAATGAGTTATAGCCTGGTAGTGCAGGGGTGTTTTCTGCTGCCTTGAACCAGGTCTCTGTTACAGCACAAATTTCAATGTTCTCCATTTTAAAGAGTGCTTTGAGTGAGCCCATTTTGAGAGTTAGACTTCTAGCATCAAGCAGCATGACCCTCAGATTGCATTTGTTTGTAGCTGTTACGGTGAGTGAAAGCATTTAGTAGTACAGGGAGCAGTCCTGGGGTAAATATTCTTTTTCCCATCTATAGATCCAAGTTGTGCTTGAACATGAGTAGGGATGAACTTTACTTTATGTCAGTGGGGAATCTGTTCCAAAGCAGCTGTATCCTCTGTAAGATATACTTCTCCCTCCAAACTGTTCTGTTCATGTTGCAGAAGAGGATTAGATCCCTAGATCAAGTATTTCATATGGCATTTGACTTGCTGATGTGCAGTAAATGTATCAGTATTGTGTCAGAGGATGCCTTCTTGTATGTCAGACACAGGTCACCTCTTAGCAGTCTGTGGAATGAGTATAGTGACAGAGCTGTGAGTCGGTCCATGTAGGACATGTTGTTTAGGCCTTGTATCCTTTCAGTAAGGTATCTCTGTGAGCATAGTTGTTGTATGTGTCTGGACAGATACGTGCCAAAGGGGCTATTATATTCAATGACTGGCTGAGTAAAAGGAGATAATGACATCCATAGATCCATACACATCCCCTTTGTTTATAAGCTGTACAATACAGAAGAGCTTTCTTACAATAGACACATGTTGGTCAAAAGTTAGGTCACTGTCCACATAAATTCCCAAATCCTGAAAAACTGGGTCAACTGTTAGAAGCATACTGTTAATGTGGTAGTTCCCTGGGATAGATGACATCCCAAAGGATATGTCTTCTTCTTTCGGCTTTTCCTGGTTAGGGGTCGCCACAGCGGATCACCTGTCCACTCATGATTGGCAGTGGAGTTTTACGGTGTCGAATTGCCAGCCCAGCACCCAGCCTTCCACAGAAGGCACACACACACAAACGCACTCACACTTAGGGCCAATTTAGAGTGTCCAATCCTGATATATGTCTAGGAGCAGAAAATTACCAACATCTTTCTGAATTAATTCCACATGTATCCTCAGCAAAATCTTTTACCTGTAGACCCTTTTCAATCATAATCTAAGCCGCAAGAGCAAAACTAAATACACTATATATATATATATATATATATATATATATATATATATATATATGGAAAATTTTAAGTGAAGACGAAAATGGAGTACTTTGAGAAAACCCACAGACACACACAGAAAACAAACTCCACAGAGACCGTGGCTAGCAGGTATGACTGAACCCAAGACCTGTGAGTTATAAGAATATTGTGCGTTGCAGAACATATGAGTGCAATAAAGTAGAAGTATGAATGTCTCATTAAAAATAATGCATAACAAAACCCTGACATAAGGTTGGTAGTCAAATGCAAGCAAGCGATTTAAAAGAGAATCCAAGGGCGCTACTTCACGAATCAGTTTAATAAAAATCACAGTGACAAGTTTTCACACAGCAGTGCCACTTAGCTACAACAGTAGTTGCTGCTGAATAAAACAGAATGGGATAGGCTAAAACTTTGGAAGATGGCAAAATGTGAATAATTCTTATACGAACATTCTTTTCTCCCTGATTAAAGGTAAGCTATTAGATTGTATTTCATTATATAAGAATATTTTTTCCCAACTTTATACCAGGTCAATGAACGTATGCATCCTTACTCTTGAGAGGATTTTTTTCTGTAATGTTGCACTTACAACACTAAAGAACAACTGAATTATTTGGTATTAGTGACACAAAGCTTGTATCAGGTTTTATTATCAGTTATTCTTTAGTTAGACAGATTTTTATTTTATTTTCTGACATTGTCATATTATTTACAAATGTCTTTCTGGTTAACAGGGAGTTCTATATATTTTTTAGCATCAAAATGCGTCAAACATATATTTATTGTATGAAATGCAAACAATAATTTTTCTAGGTGAACTGTTAAGAACACAGTTGAAAAATCACATCTCTAGGCTTATGTTCACTTACCAACTTACTCAGTCATAGGACTGAAACCACCCTTCTCACTAAATGTTCCTCTTAGGCATCATTCTAACAAACAGCAGAACCCTACACATTATGTAGATGCTCCCAAACACTCAAGTGACAACTGGCCTAATACTTACTGGACACTTAAGAAGTTATCTGAAGAAATTTTGATTTACAAGAATGTCCCTAACTCCTGGCTATTTTCTGCTTGGAAGCACGTACAATAAATTGTAATGCGGGTTAAAGCTGTACAAAACGTACACCTATAATATCCTGTTTCTTTAATGTTTTTTCCGCCCATGTAGATTAATTTATTTCTACTCAAAAAGATAAACATTTGTTGGAATATGTAGGAAATGCATCTTAGTAAACCCAAACAACTGTGGCGATGAGAAGCAAAGCAACTATCAAGCTATAGCAAGCTATTTCCAAAACATGCAACATCCACTTTACTTAACCTGATAAGCAAGCATTAATGCCCAACAGGGTGTGTGTCACTATGGAAACAAAGCCTGCCCAGTGGCGTCAGGCCTCTACATCCCTGAAAGGGCACTACTTCCACAACAACACACACCCTGGAGGGCATTATTGTGCTTAGAGAATGGGCTATCTGTAAAATTGTTGTGTTTTACTTTACTTATATATATTAAAAAATATATAGTAATAAAAATACATTTTTTGATGTAAAATAGCTCCTCTGCCTAATGTTTCAAATTTGTTGTAGTATATGGTAATGGTGTTGGAGGAAGCATTTTCATCCAAAATATAACGCTTTAAAAATATCCAGGTATTTACTTTATTTTATGGTCCCTTATTCCTAAAACATTTGGTTTGTTGCCAGTTATTGGAGACTGAAGTTAGTACATAATGACATGCATTTGAATTTCAGATTTTACTTCCTTCAGAAAATTCATCCCAACACAAAACCTTTTATTTAAGCAAGTTTGTATTTTTATAAGAGCGATAATTAAAATCTGTTCCTATTTTTGAGCTTTGGTTCCCCCTTTATTTTACACTTTATCCAGATTTCTTCAGCGGTAATGTTTAAAGGTATGCAAACCTCTTTACTGCTGCTGCTATGAATGGTCAATCTCACTCAGTCTCATATGCACACGTGGGCACACACACACACACACACACACACACACACACACACACCTCTGCTTCAGAAAATGCATGCTAGCACACAAATCCTAATATTGTAGTAAATTTGTGATTTTGTAACAGCAACATTTAAAATAATTTTCAGTCTTTGCCCCCATTTATTTTAGAGTTATCCAGATATCTAGAGATAAGAGGTAGAGATGTACACAAACCTCTTAAATGCTGCTGCCAGGGATCGCTCTCATTCTAACTCCTCTCTCTCCCTCGCTCACAAACACATACACACACTCGTCTGCTTTTATGTATCACCCACACATGCAGACAGAAAAACACACTTTCTTTTTTTTTTTTTTTTTTTTTTTTTATACACTGGCTAAACAGCAAAAGTGCTGCTTAGAAAGTGTAAAATAATAGCTTGATTAATCTTTCACTCTCATACATGGATACACTTTCACAGACAAAGTCATACACGTGCTGTTTTATTTTAATTTTTTTATTTTTTATTTAGCACTCGCTAAACAGCAAAAGTGCTGCTTATTGAGCATAAAATAATGGCGGCCACTAGATTTTTTTTTCAGTCCAATCTCTACAGCAGCTTGATATGCTGCAGTGAAGAGGCAGACTCGTTTTTCAGTGGGCATTACCTGTAGATTAACACCCTGCTGGAAAACGTTTATTCTTCAGTCAGGATGCAATCTACAGGTCACCTATTCTCTAAACAATATCAGATGTGGTGTTACTTCCCTCCTTACTGTCACAGCACTTATGCTGAACCACACATATTATTATACGTGTATTGCTCCCACAAATTCCATTTAATTTATGAAGTTTGCTCCTACCCTTTTCTACAGAACCCACCTCCATTTTTTTATCTTATTCACAGTTCAGCTGCAGTTGTTTAGATTTTGATTTCCATTTTCTAGTGAATGCTTTTTAGTGGCCAGTAAAATTAACCTTAGTAAGGTCTTACTATATTTGGGCAATTCAGATCATATATCCCAGCTCAAAAAGAATCATTTCCTTAGCTAAGAACTATCTGTTCCACCAACATTTCTGATAAAGTAACTCTGTAGGGAGTTTTTAAATTCTGTCAACTCTACCCCCCCAAAAAAAAATTGATTCATATTATCTCTCTCTTTCCCATTACACCTCCAGCAATTGCTGTCTACCTGAGGAAAAGTTCTCTGAGGTTTGCTTGGAGTATAATAACAAAAGATATGTACTTGCCATAACACTATATCCTTGCATCTTCCATCTATCTCAATTGAAGGCTATATTGCAGTGGACCAAATCTGAAGTAGACAACTTCTAGACTCTTATACCCAAGGCCCAGGCTACACCCCTCCACCCATAATTCTCCTCTGCCTTCACAGCTCCTCAGACTGAGTTTGCCTACCTATACAAATGAGTTTTACCTGTACTATATAAAAAGACAAAATGGCACCCAAGATAATCAATGACAATGCCAGACTGTAAGTAAGGCAAATCTCCAGACCAGTCCTATACGATCATTCAAGAGCCACATGTGACAAAGTGGCAGAAGTACGGAGGGAGGGAAGGTTGAGATGAACAGAAGATGACAGCACTGACCTATTACTATGGTAAGTACATAACTTTCTTATCTGATATTGCCGTTTTCATCAACCCGATCAGATGGGAGATGGGACACAGTCTCCCGTTACTAAAACTTTCTGAAGATCTCATGGAAGGATATTCCAGTGAATGATGGAGCCAAATGAAACCCAGTACCTAAACTAGAAGTCCAGCTTGTAATGGGAAATAAAAGTGTGAACAGTAGACCAGGTAGCTGCAGCACAGATATTATTAACAGGCACTCTCGCGAAAAAAATGCTGTGGAAGTTGCAACTGTTCTAGCAGAATAAGCTTTAACTTTGTGTGGTAAACACAATCCCTTGGCTTTATACAAAAAGAAATGCAATTGGACAGCCACCTGGTGAGTGTGATCTTGGAAGCGCCATCTCCAAAGGATATGATAATGGATTTTTTGGCATTTAGTTTCAGTCCATGATTTTGACATCAGGATGGCTAAGTCATTTAGGGATTCAGTGACTGCTCCTAGCTTGCAGTCATTTGCAAACTTACTCAGCCTCAGCCCTTTGGCACTGGCTTTTACTTCCAAAAAGTAAATACCAAACAGGACAGGTCACAGCACAAAACCCTGGGGGACTCCACTGGTGAATGGCCTCTCTGTGGAGGTAAATTCCTGTATTTTGATTTCTTGCATCCTGTGAGAGAGTTGGCAATCCAGTGGGGAGATTAGGGATTTATTCCCAGTCTATTTCACTTTGCTACTATGCCCGAGTAGCAAATTTTGTTAAAAGCTTAGGCCAGGTCGAAGTACGTGGTGTGGTACATCTTGCCTTCGTCCATTTCTTTGGTGACCTTTTCAAAAATATCCACCAGGTTGAGTAAGCATGACCTGCCTTTGACAAATCCAAACTATGACATGACTAATTCCGCAAGTCTTTCAATGTCAAAGTCAAAGTAAACTTTATTGTCATACAGATAAACAGAAAAGAAAAAGTGTGTGTCACTGCATGAAATTTCAATACTCAGGCTCGTACCATAAGAATTATAGTTTACAGAAGGGAAGATTAATAATAATTTAAAAATACTGAAAATAGAAATCAACATAAGATACTAAAAATAAATACAATAAAAAATAGATAAAAATTTGAAAGTTTTTACAGCAGAAATGCATATGCTTTGCATATGAGGCTGGTCAGACGTATGGGTCTGTAATTGCCTGGGTCTGTGGAAGGTCCTAACAACTTATGCAGGGGAGTGACAGTAGCTGTTCTCCACTAACTTGGTACAAAACCTGTATGGAAGCGGAGACTGAACAGTGTTGTCAGGGGGCATGGCTAAGTCATGCTTTATGCTATTTAAGATGCATCTAGGGTTATTTCAGGACCCATTGATGCTGTATTTTTAACTTTTCATAAAACTTTTAGAAGTTGGTCTTTTGTGACAGCTGAAGGTGAGCCAGTTCCTGGTATATCTTAAGAAACGGAGTGGAAAGAGGGGTGAATTTAAAGCTACATTTATTGCTCAGAAGATTGGCTATATCTTCAGACTAAGTGTAGGTGACATCATTCACAATCAGCTCAATGTATTAATTATTGTCTATTGTATGAAGTACAGTCTTTGCTGCAGATAATGCAAATACTACACTACCCTACTGTAGATAGCATTGTACTGATTCTTAATATCCCAGCCATGGCTTAAATCTATGAATAATAAGTGTAAACACAGTATCACTATTGAGACATTGCAGTTGTGGAACCTGCTGTGCAATTATATTCTCTCATCACTTAGATTTACTTTGATGTATGTCTTTTGTTTGTTTCATTTCCTTGTTGTGCTATTTTTGGCATATTTGACTTGCTAATTTGTTGTTGTGTGTTGCTCCTCTGGACCTGGGTTGTGGATGAAAAGGGTCATTTGACCAGCCCACATAACCAGTTTTTAAATAGCAGTGAATAAATAAATAAATAAATAAATAAATAAATAAATAAAATACTTGCATTCTGAAAGACATGTTTGTCCTTGTAGGCTGAGTTTGTAATTGGTCATCCTGTGATCATTGCTCTACCCCAGTAACTAAAACGTAAAAAAATAAATAAATAAAAATAACTCCTTTTGTGGTGTGTGCTTTTCAGTAGAAATTACTTGGGTATGATCCTGCAGCATCTTTTGTAGAATGTACCTTTTTAAACTGATATTTCCATAATTGTAACCCTTAAGAACAGATGATGGAATTAGCCTTATGATTGCATAATTTATTTTTTTCGTATTTTTAATTTAAGAAGTGCAGAAAATATGAATTGTATTTCATCCTGTCTGTCCAATTTAACTGATGTGATACTGTGGTTTCACTTCAGAATCTCGAATTCCTGAAAACTCGAACTTCATATGGTCGAGACCGTATGATCGAGTTTTCAGAAACTCGAAATTCCGAGCTGAAATTAAAAAAAAAAAATGTCAAGCACATCGTTTCTGCAGGGGGGCACACCCCTCTGCACCCCCCACACCCCCCTACTTAAATATACCAACTCTGAGATCGTGCTGCAGTAGGGAAAAGGGAAATCTCCTGTTCTGTGCTGTATGCAGAAGCGCAGAACAGGAGATTTCCCATTTCCTTGCTATAGTGTGATCACAGAGAGGGTATATTTAAGTAGGGAGGGTGCAGGGGGACTTGCCCCCCTGCAAAAAAACTAATATTCATCTAAATTAAAGTATTTTTTTAACACTTTACAATTTTGAGTTTCTGAAAACTCGATCATATGAGCTCGACCATATGAGGTTCGAGTTTTCAGAAATTCGGGATTCTAAAGTGCTCCTGATACTGCTGCCTTGCAGATCTGATTTGGTATGTCTTCCTAGTGTTCAAATCTCTGGCTGTTTCAAACTCCCATAATTGATCTGTCTACTAGCCCACTGCAGATCTAGTTTGCTGCTCTGAAAGATGGATGCAATTTTGTGCACTCTGCTAAGTGCTCAATTTTTTAAGTCTATTTTACAGATTTTTATTTAACTTCTATCAGTCTCTTGGTGCTTACCCCTTTCTTATCAAGCACTATATTTGTTGTTAAAAAGGAAAAACTCTGCTTATTCTACCACAGCTTCTTTTTCAGCAATGGGTGTGGTAGCCTCTCCCTTAGTTAAAACTGATAGTTTCCTATCCTTGCTAAAGTAGTTAATTCTTATTTATTTTCTGCCTTTCCAACTAATGCTTAGCGATGTTAATGTTTTACATGATGTTAGATGCTGTGATATTATTTAAAACATTTACAATTGGTCTAATCTGATTGTGATTTTTACATTTGGAGAGTGCATTAATAGGGAAAAGTGCTTCAAAAAGTGTGGCAGATATGTCCATAAGATTGTACCCCAGGACACCCACGATCTCTGCACGGTGTGCCAGGGATTAGAATATCTTTCTTTGGGTTCCTGTATTTATAAAAGCTTCGACCCTTGTTTACTATTAGAATGACAAGACAAGTTCATTCCTAAGGGACTTCTCCGTTTGGAGCATGACAAAGGAAAAAGGAAAGAAAAAGATAATGATAAAGCTGTCATAAAATAAAAGTAGAACAAAGGTAAAGAAGGCAGGAAAAGAACGGCCAAACATCTGGTTGCTTCTTATTGGTTCTTAGTTTCATACGACAATCCTAGGCTATTGGCCCAGAGGACCTTATAAACCTAGCCAAGAATTTCAGCCATGTTCCCACAAAGTCGGCACCTGTTTTCCCTGTCCAGCATATATTTTCTGTTTTGTTTCCCATCCAGTCATCCAGATTCCTCTTAAAGACAGCTAGTGAGGTACTCTACTTGACATGGAGAAGAAGTCTGTTCCACAGATATGGGAGTTGTTGGGACACAACTCTATCTTGCCAACAAGTTCTATTAATGTTAAGCAGGTTGTGCAAGTGGAGTTTGACTTGCAGATATGCAGCAACTCCATCAAGGGTGAGTCTGAGACGGCCTTGTATGCCAGACACAGTTCATCTCTGAGTAGAGGGACAGGGCTTTTAGCCTATCTGTTTAGGTTAGTTGTTTGAGACCCTGGATTTTCCTGGTCAGCAGCCTCTCTGGTCTCTCCAACTGGTGCATGTGCTTGGCAAGGTACATGCAAAAGGGAGCATTGTACTCGATAATGGGCCTGGTAAGAGGAGTACAGGGATGTTATGACCTCCTTGTTCCTGGATGAAATACCCTTATTTATGAGGTGGGCCATGTAGAAAGCCTTCCGTACAGTGGAGGCAACATGGTGATCAAAAGTCAGGCTGCTATCAATCTGGGTGCCCAAGTCCCTCATGACTGATTGTGTGCTTAGTACTTTGTTATTAATGTGATAATTAGTGGGAACACTGTTTTCCCGAAAGGGGATAATGATGCATTTATTAGCATTCAGTTTGAGGCCATGCTTCTGGCACCATTCATTAGTTTGGTTAAGGCCCTTAACTAGGGTAATTTTTGACAGTGCCGAGCTTGCAGCCATCTGCAAGCTTGGTCAGCCACAGTCCACTGGTTTTGGTTTGCACCTCAGAAAAGTATATCCCAAACAGTAGAGGCTCCAAGACCGATCCTTGGGGTATGCCACTTGTTACAGGTCTACTACTAGAGGTGACTTCCCATATCTTGATTGAGTGGGTTCTATCAGTGAGCCAGTTACCTGCCCATCTGGTAACATATGGGTTTATGCCTAGCTGTGAGAGTTGATCTGTTATGCCCAAGTGGGGAATAGTGTCAAAGGCTTTGGCTAGGTCAAGGTAGGGGGTGTGCGTTGCCTTGCCCTCATCCATGGCTTTGTTGACTGTTTCGAAGAAGGTGACCAAGTTTAGCAGGCACGATCTCCCTTTGACAAAACCAGACAGTGTGGGATCAAGCATTTGGAGGTTGCCAATGTCCTTGTTTATAAGTTCCATGATAATTCTTCCCATGGCTTTGCAGATCAGGCAAGTTAGGCTGATGGGCTTATAATTGACTGGGTCGGTGGACGCTCCACCTTTGTGCAGAGGGATGACAGTGGCTGCCCTCCATTCTGCTGGAATGAACCCAGTGCACAGGCTTTGGTTGAATAGGTTGCCTAGTGGTGCTGAGAGCGCTTGCCTGATTTAATGTAGGACACAGCCAGGATGTTGTCCCATGGAGGCTGTATATTTTTGCCTTTGAAAGGGCATTAATAACCTGCTCCCTAGTGATGAAGGGAGGGGGCAGGTTCTGGGGATGTCCTGATTTACTGATGGGGGGACAAGGAGGTGAAGTTTTCACTGAACTTGTCTGCCAGCTGTTTGGCTATATCTATAGCATTTGTGTATGTAGTATTCTTGACCACCAATTCAGAGCAGATTTGGGAGTTACCTTTGAGATTGTGGACATATGAGAAGAAGGCCTTGTGATTGTCCTTAGTGGATGTAGTCGATTTGGACTCTAAGTTAGCCTTAGAGGATTTCACCAGTGACCTTATTTGCTCGTTCAGACAAAGGAGAGATTGCTTCCAACTTGGCACCTGCTCCTTCTTGGTCCTTTGAAAGCAATTTTCTCCTTTTATTATAGAATCTGTTTATTGCTGCTGCTGTCCACCAGACAGGTTTACTCTTCCTTGAGGAAGATGATTTGGTCCTGTCAGGTATTTCTGGGTCCATGCAGCTGTATAGGTGCTCATATATTTTTTTGATGTAGGCTTGGACATTAGTGCTTGATTCAACTGAAGAGATGGTGTTTCTGAAGCTGCTTTTTCCTGCTATTGGGAGGTTGTAGTAAGCTTTGGAAAAGTTTTTTGTTTGACCCTGGCAAGGGTGGGGGGGGGGGGGGCAGGGGAGATGGTGACTTTGAAAGTGATTGCTATATGGTCGGAGCTTACCAATGAGGATGACACTGTAGGGGTGCTGCAGTGGCTACTCATGTTGGCTAGTACCAGGTCCAGGATATTTTCACCTCTTGTGGGAGTGTCGACCAGCTGATCCAATGCATTGGCATAGACAAAGTCTAGGAATCTCTGGGCTTTCGTGTTTGAATAGGTCTTCCACTCTATGGTTGGGTAATTAGTCGCCCAGGATCAGGGTAGAGGGTTGAATCTTCAAGTAAGTCTAGATAGGTGGAGTGGGCCTCCTGAGTCATGGTCGGGGGTCTGTAGCTAGCTACGATTTGAATAGGTGTTTTGTCAATAGCTAACTGCACCTGGAGTGTCTCATGTGCGTCATACTCTTTGACTAGCCTTGAGGTGTGTATGCCTTTGATAAATATTGAACCTCCACCTCCTTTGGCTTTGTAACCCTCTGTTTGGGGTCTGAAAGTATGGAAGAAAAAGTAAACTGGTAAGCCTGGGTTGCTCTCCTCAGCTTTGAACCCAGGTTTCAGTGACTGCACAAATGTCAGCATCTTCCAGGGCGAGGGATGCTTGCAGTGAGTGCAGTTTCATGTTGAGACTTCAAGCATTTAGCAGCATGAAATTTCAATTTTGTTTAGAAGAATTTTTCACATTGATAATTCTGTCCTCATGACTTTACCTAAAAAGGCACTATGGGGGAGGCAAGAGCCTTTGCCTGAAGCCCAGGGTAGACAGATGAAGGCCATCTCTAGCAAAGCATCGTGGTCTGTCAGTCATGAACTCCCAGGCTGTCTGGTACTGGATCCCATTGGAATGACATCGGAAACTAAGCCAGTTGTTAAAGTCAATCATTTTCTGTTTGCACTGAAGCATCATTCTGGATGGTGGTTGGATGCTGCTTAAGGCTAGAGGCATACCTGCCTGGGACACACATTCAGTGAGCTTATTCATGTCTCCCTCTGTTTAGTCCAGAGAGGCACATCTCAATTCATTCACACCAACATGGACTATGACAGTACCTGTTGTTGAGTGTGTGAGTGATATGGTGGATTCTAGCACCTGACAAGCAACTTACCATGACCTTCCCCTTTTCTAGCCTGGTGAGGGGCACATCTGTGTATCTCATGACATAGTCTCCTATGACTAGTATGTTGGGTTTGTGGCTGGGCCGTAGAGGCTGTGTGACACAGGCATGTGTACTACGTGTAGTGCTTGGTGGATGGGTTGTGATGTACGTGTGTGCTTTGGCCTCAGAGGTCTCTTTCTGCACTGAAAGTCTAAAGGACATAATCCCGGCAACCACTATCCATACTGGTTTTGGTATCGATGGTTTGTCTGGTACTGTGCTGCTCTTGTATAGAAAATTGTCATTTATTTATTTTATTTAACATTTGTTTACCAGGAAGATCCGACTTGGATAAAGTCAGTTTTCTGTGGAGGCCCGGGCAGAAACAATCCAGACACATGTCTTTGTAATGTGGAAAGAAAACAAAGCACCCAGAGAAAACCCACAAGAACACAGGGATGGCATGCAAGACTCCACACAGAAGGCACCCCAACCGAGAATCGAACCGAAGAACCTCTTGCTGTGAGGCAACAATGCTACCACTGCACCACTGTGCTGTCATTTCAGAAAGAATGCCTAAAATGGTCATAAGCAGGCCTTTAATGGACAGAGAGCTCTCTAAACTTCTCTCTTCCTTCCCACATCTTCCCTTAGGTCTACTAGGTCCCTTACGAATCACTTCTGAAATTGACTAGGACAAGATGATGAGGGCATTTTTGAAGCTGCAGATTGAAGTGGACATCAATTGATCCCCTTCTGTTTCTAGGGCTGATCAGGGTGCCCCACATTCCTCTCTACAAGCTTCTCCCCTGGTCTCAGTTTAAACAACAGTGTTGCACCTGTAGCCTGTAAAGTTGGCACAGACTGTCTTGGAGGCTTTGGTGCTAACATTATTTTGTGCAAGTCTCTCTACAATGAGACTGTTTAGGTCAGTGGAGACTCAGGCTGAGCCTTTGATGCTGGGCCTTTGGCAGTGTTTTTACTGTGATTTGTTTAGTGACATTTTTGCTGCATTCAAGGTGTCAGCTAGATATCAGTGCCATCCAGGACTTCAGCATCTGTACTACCATCCTCAGTGTTGCTGCTGTTCACATCAGTGGAGCCAGATATGATCACCAACTCTTAGATCCCCAATACCAACAGATTCTGGATCAGCTTTTGAGGTTATCAAGAAGACGGTTGCTTCCTGTCCTCGAATGTCTACAGAAGCTATCATGACACCAATTCCATCTTTTAGTACTCTTAAGTCTGGTCTTCAGCCCTCTCACCATCCTTCCCAGGTACTGAGCAGACCTAAAGGTTTCATCCAGCCTTCTACAGAGAGTGAGATAAAGTCTTTTTGGGATTCTGATGGATCCCCACCAGATCCTCCAAGAGACTGGATATGTAAAATGAAGGACATCACCTTCCCCATAGAATCCATCACACTGGATGCTGATTTGGATGAAAAGGACGTTTCCCTACAGTTCCCTGGAAGACATCAAATATGATGAAATCCTAGGACTGATGCACCAGAGGTGGCCTTGGTCCTCATCCCTGCCCTCCCCAGATGAAGTAGCATTGTTTGAGCTGTAGAGGTCTGCACGCTCTACCTCCTGGTTGGTGCCAACATGGATTCCTTGACTGACTTGATGGCAGGAAGACAAGTCAGGAGACTCATTTCATGGAGGATATGCTCAGGAAACTGGACAGAATTCATCACTGTAAGGACAAGGTGGTACCAGAGTAAGGCACTCAACTGGACTCTATCATTGTAACAGCAGCCAGCAAAAGAGAGTGTCAAAAGACACAACAGTTGCCCATCCCTTTAAGAAAGAGTCGCATGCAATGCAATGAATGGGGAAGTGTGCCTATGCCTTGAGTATATTTCAGTTATATTACCTCACTCATGTGACCTGCTTCCAAAGAGATATAGCCAAGCAGACATTGGTCTCCAGAGTCTAGAAAGTAAGTCAGAGCTCATGTGGCCACTACATTAAATATTTCCAACCTCTTGATGAGACTGTTTTACAATAAAACCAGTGGAGCAGCTAGAGCGGCAGCAGCACTCATAATTGAGACAGCATGCCTGGCTCTGCCTTTGTGAGTCTGAGGACCACTATAAACCACCCTTTGCCATTGTCTCCTATAATTGATCCACATTGTTTGTATCTAAAATTAAAGAAAAACTACAGAAGAGTGAGCAGGAAGGAAAGAAGGTTTCTTCCCCAGAATATCAGTTTGAATCCCCCAATGATCATACAGCAGTAATCAGAAGGGTTCCATTTCACTCTTGTTCAGAAAATCCAAACCACAATACTTTGAATAGTCTTCTGACAAGAGTGGCTTAGACAGCGTTTTCAGGGGATTCCACCCTAGGGACAGAAATGCTCCATAAAACCAGGGATCCAGAAAGTTCTTTTTGAGAAAACAACCTCAACATCCCTGTAGACTTGCCCAGCTGCTCCCATCTGTAGGGACTTAGGGGGTGGTTATCTCTTCAGTCTCAGTGACCTAAATCAGTGTGTTACAAAGACCCAGCTCAGGATGGTGACAGGGCAAACTACTTTGCTGTGCTTACAGCAAACAACTGAATGCTGTTCTCAGACCTGTAGGACTCCTATCTTCACATCAAAATTGCCAGGGAGTACAGGAGATTTCTGTGATTCTGGCAAGAGACCAATCACTATAAGTTCTGAACAATGCCCTTTGGTTTCACCACACACCCCCAGTTGATTATCAAGAGCATGGCACTCTTTACAGCCCATCTACAACTTAGTGATCTGTATTTTCCCATAAGTAGACAACTGGCTTCTAGCCACTTAGTCAATAGAATCCTTAATCTCTGACAGAGATTGTTTACTTCAGCTCTGCTTGTCCTTAGTTATCTCTGTAAACTTAGAAAAATATCAGCTTCAGCCTTCTCAAACATTGGTTTTCATAGGCTGCCAGTTGGATACAATATCTTGCATTCTGACATTACCAAACGACTGTCTTCAATCACTAAGAAGTTCCATTTGCACTTTAAGCTAACATTCTCCCCTGACCAGACTGTTCTTGAAAGTTCTCATACTGATGGCTTTGTCCAAACTTTTAGTGTCACATGTTCTACTTACATGCAGATTCTGCAGTGGACCCTAAGTATACAGTAGCCCCTGCCATCCAACAACATGAATGCTACAATTCATATGACTACAGTCTGCAGGCACCACCTGACCCGGTGGCCTGAATCTCCTATGGTCTACCTAGGACAATTGTTTGTCCCTTCTACAACATCAAACAGCAGCAGCTATCACTGATGCCTTCTCTATGGGTTAGAGGATGCATTATGGAGAGAGAATGAACCAAGAAACCTTATGGACTTAACTTTCGCATAAACATCCAGGAGATAAGGGCAGTCATCATAGTCTTCCAGCCCTTTCAGGACTACCATTCTCCGGGAGACATCACCATTCACTCAGACAGTTTGCCAGTAGTATGCTGTATCAATTTCAGACTTAAATAATAAACTGCTACAAAGTACGGATTGTAATCTTTCTTTAGGGCAGTTGGGTCCACTGACCTGCAGTTTTAAGGAACGATTTTTTTTTATGTGCAACCAATGAGCCAAGAAGGGTGAGAGCCATGCAGGAGACTAAATATAGACAAAAAAAGCATGCATTTTACAAGTGAGAAGTGGATGTGAATAAGAAGTGACTCAGTCATATCTGTTGTCAGTCTCATTGAATTTGTATCAAACTGCTTATGATTGTTTGCTTTTTTTGGCTAGTGACAACCCTTCAACTCTGCCCTTTTCATGGCACTCACTCACTCGTGTATTGCAGATGAAGAGTGTAGGTCATAGCTTTCAACTTCAAAATTCTGGACAAAGCCAAAAATAATTATTATTTATAATTATTATTTATTTTATTATGTATTTATTTACTATTTAGTAACAGGGTAAGTGGACTGGTCCAGAGACCCTTATTAGTAATGACTTGGTCTTAAAAGCAATAAAAAGTACAAGGAAGCTTAAGTTATGCACTTTAAATATGATAAAATATAGCAATCATCAACATGTGGGTGTGGTATATTATTGAAATAACCAACGTCGGTGTGGTATATTGAAGATTTGACCATAGTTGCTGTGGTTTAATCATGAGGGCAAAGCCCAAGTGATTAAATAAAGCTAACAGTGGGTAAATCTTCACTATACCTCACCACGGAGTCAGTCATTGCTATTATACAATGACATTATTTAAGAAAAAAATAATCTGTGGTGGCCTTCCTCATTTTTCCAGTATCGTGGGGCTTTTTTAATGTACAGCGCATGCATATGGGACTTGCATCCCCTTGCTTACTCAGTACATCAGTGCTGTGCAAAAGAAGCAACAGAGAAAGGAAGTTCTCAGTTGCTTTTATTTATTTATTTTTTTTTAAACAAAAAAAAACAGGAGACTTTCAACATTCGGGAGAGCTGGGACAGAGAAAATAAAAGTATAATCAGGTATATTGCTTTAGTTTTGCAGAACATGCCTGATTATCCTCTAATTTTTCTCTGTGCCATCTCCCTTGTTCATTTGAGGTCTTCAGTTTTTTTAAATTTATTCAAAAAAAGGAAGAAGAAAAAAGTAAAATTATTCTGAGATATACAAATGGAAAAAAATCTGGGCTACTGGACCTTTTTCCATTGGTATATTCTTGGATTTACAATGGGCACGCTGGTTGGGCTGACCAGTCAGTGTGCTCCTTTTTGAAGATTGCTGGCCAGTCATTGTATAATGAAGATTTACCCACAGTTGGTGTGGTTTAATCATGAGGGAGTGGGTTATTGCTATTATACAATGACATTTAAGAAAAACGTTTCTTACTTTTATTAAGTAATGTCTTTGTATAATGTAGCAGTGGTGGTCTTCTGCTTTTCCCTTCATATCCTGGAGCATTGCTGATGTACTGTGCATGCATATGGTACTTGCATTCCCACGCTTTCATAGTACACCAGTGTTGTGTGAAGGAAGCAATGGAGAAAGGAATATCTCTGTTACTTTTTTTTTCTTTAATTAAAAAACAGAAAGAAACTGGGAGGCTTTTAACATACAGGAGAAATGGGCAGAGAGAATAAAAAGATAATCTGGTATGTTTATTTTATTTTGTGTAACATACCTGATTATCATTTATTTTTCTCTGTGCCATCTCTCTTGTTCATTTAGGTCTCTAGTTTTGTGACCTTATTTTAAAAAAAATGAAATAAAAGTAAATTTTTTATTGCATATATTAATGGAAAAATGTCCAGGTGTCTGGACCTTTTTCCATTGGTATATGCTCAGATTTACACTGGGCACGCTGGTTGAGCTGACCAATAAGTGTGATTCTTTTGTATACGAATGGCCAGTCATTGTATTATGTTGAATTTACATAGTTAGAAACTTTAGAATATGCAGTTTTATACAGTTTCGATGAAATAGAAAATGTAACCGTTCTTATACGTAACTAATAAAGTCGCAGGTGTACATTAGGTTTTATCAATTGAAATGGGTTGCAATACAGTTTGAGTACACAAAACTGTCTCTTAAAAATTTACAACTGAATTTCCTTCTAAAAAAAAGAAAACTCAATTGGAAGTGAGTAAAAAAATAGAGATTAGAGATAATCTGAGTGACTAAGAAAAGAAGAGAGGAGTAAGAATAGTTCAATGAGAAAGGAAAACAATGGAGGGACTCTAAACATTTTTTTATAATTTAAAACCTTTTTACGAGTTCATCCATTATCCCTAAAGCATTTACAAGCAGCTTTCTTGTGCTCAGTAAGAGTATCTTGATGCCTTATTTCAGATCATAGTTTATTACAAAGAGCTAGGCCCAGCCTTGCAAAGACTATTTAACCATGATTACTTTTAAAAGGGGAACAGATGAATGATACTAAGCAATACTGGGAATCTCTTGGGAAGTAGGACTGTTCCTTGGTTGGGAACTTTCATTTCAATGAGGGTAGTAGCAGTCATTTAGAATTTTATATAGCAAGGTGTAAGGAAGATAACAGAATCTTTCAATAATAAATAGCCGATTTAGGCCATTTTGAAGATTTCAGAGATAAATGGGGGGGGGGGGGTCCCAAATCAAGTACAGTTTTAAAATATTCTGTTTCACTTAAAAAGTCAATAGAATAAGGAGTGAGCAGCCAAGTTAACAAACAAACAACATTTATTAAAGATTAAGCACTTTCATCTGGTATGCAACAACAGACTTCTTCAGAATCAAATTAATTCCAGTTAACACAATTAAATAGTCCGCTAAAAAATGATATGATTAAATAACACCAATAAGAATTAAATACAAATAAATTCCCCTCCATTTCTCCACTGTGTTAACTTCTCTTGGACTAAATGAAAATGTTTCTGTTTCTAGCATTTTAAAGTTACGATCATTTTATGTGTAAGCATATAGGAATAGGTTATGTTTGGTTGTTTGATATTTTATTAAAATATTTATATGTTCTATAATATTGTTACAAGTGGAGAAATGGTGGTCAAAATATTATGCACCTCAGTTATTTGCCATATTTGTTTTTCTTTCAGCATGCTTCCACATGCAAATCTGGATGTGTCTGCCCCTCTGGACTCTACCTGAATGAAGAAACAGAATGTGTAAAACCAAATGAATGTTCATGTATGTTTGCTGGAGAATATTTTAGAAATGGAATGACTATGACCAGTGGCTGCCAACAATGGTAATATGCTATGATTTTAAATAGACAGCTAGAAGAAAGCTTAATACATACGTTTGATCTGTAGTTGCTGTTGCATAGATTCTATATAAAATAAATGCCAAAATTAAGCTTATTGTCTGCGTTTGTTCCACAAATATGGTTCCTTAGATTCTAAACGGAACAAATAATTAAGCTTATTATCTATGTTTATTCCAAAGTTATGGTGCCTTAGAATCACTGTGAAGCTTTGTAGTTTAAACGTTCTTATTTATACCTGCAAATATTTGTATAAGTAATTATTTATTTGTTTTTGCTGTGTCTGCTGTTTTCATAATACACCATGTATCATCACCTCTATTTGTGGAGGTAACCTTTTTGATGATATTGTGATACTGCGCCATACAATGCAATATAATGAATACCAGGTAGCTATGCAGGATACATTACCACTAAAAATACCATCCAAAATGTACAAATTTTAAAAGTGAATTTCCATTGTCAAACTAATGTGAAACACAACATGACAATAAAAAAAATACAGACAGCGTGCAAGCCCTGAGGTATCTTCACAAATTAAATATGTTATGCAGAGCAGTTTCAACCTCTGCATCTCTTCATTTCAGTTTGGATGTTCTGCTACCACACTGCCAGACTTTAATATACTGACTGCAATCACTGTAAAAATGAAAAACAAGTTATATTCTGCAGTAAAGAAAGAAAGAGGGCAGGAAAAGTGGGAGATAGAAAAGATGAACAAGGATAAGAAGTAATTCTGGTTGGCTAACAGAATAAAAGAGTAGGTAGTGACTACAAAGAGCAAGGTATCAGAGGTACACTACCTGCTTCTGCAAAGTGACTTCACAGATGGTGCAAAAAATTATCAGGACACAAGACAAAGACAGAAAGTTAAAGAAGACAGCCAGGTTATTGTAAGTGACTCAGCAGATGGTATAAAGAAACAGGTTGCAAGGTAAAAATAGTAATCGGACACCCTTCATAAGTGATGGTAGCAACAACGTGCTTACCAGTCCACAGGACATCAAAGGCAGATAGAAGGAATACTTCCAGCAACTTCTAAATGAAGAAAACCCCACAGAAGCTGTACTGCCCCAGACAACAGCCTACGAAGAGCGAAGAGAAAAAGCCCACCTTAGCAGAAGTAAGAACAATACTAATAGAAAATAAATTCTGGGAACTCAGCAGGCTGAAATGAGGTCACAGCAGATATGATCAAGATGTTGAGTGAGTTAGGGGAGAAGTGACTTCAGAGGGTATTCATAGCAATATGGAGAGAAAATTATATCCCAGATAAGTGGATAATCACCACTCTAATGCCAGTGTGCAAGAACAAAGGGGGCATTCGCAACAGTGGGCAGTATAGATATATCAATCTCCTATCGCTCTACTTGAAAGTGCTGGAGAGGGTGATTGATAAATAAATATGAAGAGTGATAGAATGTAAGACAGGTGATGAGGTGAATGCAGCACAACTGACACAAAGTTTGCCATGAGAAAGATAACTGAGAAGAAGCTAGATATGAGGAGAGAGTCAAGGGGGGCATTCCTAGTCTTGTAGAAATCATCCAACAAGGTCTCAAGAAAGCTAATTTTTTGGCAGTCTTGAGGTAATTTGAAATCCCAGAAATATTGGTAGAATTAGTGCAGTCTGTATACTAGAACCCAATGGAACAAGTCTGAGAAGTGTTCAGACAAATAAAGGGATTCCTAGTGGGAGTGGGTGTGTATCAGAGATCAATCATCTCTTTGCTTAATGCTCTTCATGCCTATGATAGAATACATTAGCGAACAGTTTAACAAATCTGCTGTATGCAGTGTGGTATTACAAACAGACCCTGTAAAGGAGCTTCAGCAGATAAGAGACTGGAATGAAAAACTGATGGCACACTGGATGAAACCAATTACAGACAAGGCAGTTGGCATATCTGCAAATGGTGGAAATCAGAAGAGGCTGTAAATTGAGATAAAAGGAAAACTAGTGGAAAAGATTAACATATTTGAATATCAGTAGGCTGCAGTCAACTGGCACAGTGCCATGGGTAGTATGCAAAAGAAAAATGCAAAAGAGGCTGAATAGTAAGTTGTACAAAACAGTGGTACTTCTAATACCACTGTGTGGTACAGAAACTAAGGCACTGAAGGAAGAGCAATTGAGAAAGCTAGACATGCTGCAGATGAAGTGCCAGAGATGGGTGTTAAATGCATTAAAATGCACACTGTGGGACAGAGGAAGTATTGAGAATATCAGACCAGAAATTAAATTATCCCCAGTAGCAGACAAAGTCAAAGAGAAGAGATTCTATTGGCTTGGGCATATGCAGAAAAGCAGATGATGATTTAATGAAGAACATTTGGGAGAAGCATAGGAAGAAGGCAAGAGTACACAAGATCATCAAGCAAAGAGATGGACATATTGCATGAGAGAAGACCTGCAACAGTTAGGCATAACAGTTGGAGAAGGTAAGACAGTAACACTAAACTGAGAGATGTTGACAGCTGATTCAACACCACGACCCCATGTAGAAAATGAAAAAAAATGGGGGGGTTGATGATGGTTACATTGTGCTGTAGACAAATGTGTGTGAGTGGATAGATGTTTATTATATTTGTTCACAAATCCACTTTCCACCCACATTGCAGGATGCAAAGGGGTATAGCTCACTTGTTTGACATGCTTCATTAATTAAAGTGTTTAATTTTTATTACTTTTAATATGTTCATGTTTTCTTTTATTTTGTGATAATTTGATGCAGTACAGTCTATGACCAAAATTTGAGTGTTCTGAGAATTCATTGTTTTGGAATCAATGTTACTGTATTCTTTTTATTGCCATTTTATTCTGTCTTTGGCATGCATTTAGTGGCAGCTCTTCCTTCAAATGCAATTGCAATTAGTCAATTTAATAGCTGCATATTTTTTTAATTTGTCTTAACTAGAAAGGTTGACCTGTAATCAGTTTATTGACCTGTTTTTTCACAAAATGCATTACATAACACCTGCTAATAGTTGACATTCAGCAGATTGCGGGGGCTACATACTGACTTGACTGTGCAGTTGTATAACAATAGTATGTAGGCCAGGTAGAGAACAACCTACCTGGTAAACAGTCGGTTGTGAGCAGATGGCCATAGCAAGGCTTCCTGCTGAATCATGAGACTTGTGAAACTGTCCCTTTAACTGATTCTAGTCTATGATGGTTAAAATGATAGACCACCTAAATTAGCCTTATGCAGAAGACCTCTGGCAGTATGCTTCCAAACAGTAAGTCGAATCCTTTTTGCACTCAAAAATGCTGTATCTGCTTCAGTGAAAAATAGTGTGGAGTTCCTCTGCATAACCTACAGTGACATTTTTGGCCATTTGTTATTCAGGAATCATATAGTACTACTACTAATAATAAATCTGATGTCAGTTTTCATTCTGTTTACAACTAATGGGGACTCGGCCGCTGTAAAAGCTCATGGCAACTTGAAACTCTCAAGCTTCTCCCTTACCCATAATGCACCATTCAGTGAAAGATGTATTGATTTGTCTTTCGAGCTATTAGGGTAGATAAATACTTGTTTTTCTTTATTAGTGTGATATTCTTCCTCAAGGCGGCCGCAGAGCTTCTCCTCTTCAATCCTCGGCTGGGGCACCTTCTGTGCGGAGTCTGCATGTCCTCCCTGTGCTCGTGTGGGTTTCCTCAGGGTGCTTCGGTTTCCTCCCACATCCCAAAGACATGCTGTAGGTGGATTTGACACTCTAAATTAGCCCTAGGTGTGAGTGCGTGCGTGCGTGTATATGTGTGCCTTTTGTGGAAGGTTGGGCTGGCAACTCGACACTGTAAAACCTCCACTGCCAATCATGAGCGGACAGGTGATCTGCTGTGGTGACCCCTAACTGGGGAAAAAGCCAAAAGAAGAAGTGTGATATTCTTCCTTAATCTTCCCTTTTTTTGTACTAACATATTCTTGATACTATTATTAGCATCTTTTTATCTCCCTTCACCCTTCTACATTTATCGTAGTTCTTTACTACCTTTGTAGGTAGTCTTTTCTCTCTCTTATTTTTTTTCTTCCTGTTAAAAAAAAAAAAAAAAAAAAAACTTTTATACACAGACACACACACACATATATATATATATATATATATACATATATATATATATATATTATATATATACATATATATATATATATATATATATATATATATATATATATATATATATATATATATATATATATATATATATTATATATATACATATATATATATATATATATATATCTTTAAATCTTGTTGTTGTTGTGTTTGTAGTTATTCTGCCTAGTAATTTTTTGTAGCAGTTTATTTCCTCTTCTACTAAGCATGGTTGAAAAAGAAAAAGCTCCTGCAGCTTTTAAAAAGTATGGGAAGTGCAATCAGAAGATTCCCTCTCTGTGTTTATTGTCTTGGCCCCCTCCACCTTCAAGAGAGCTGCTCAATTTGTCATGCATTCAACCCCAAGCGTTGGTTGACCACAAAAACAAATTGATTTCGAAGGGGCTTTTACCGTCTTCTTTTGGCGATGCCATAGCTGGTGAAACCTCTAAAAAGTTTTCCTCTCTGAGCTCCTCTTCTGTTTCTTCTAAGGCCTTGGAGAAAACTTTGAAAAAACCTTCTTTGGATCCTACTGTTTTCGTAGAATCTGTCTATGAAAAAGAAAATTAGACTCTCAGATCTGACCTCCTTGGATCAGAGAAAAGTGAAAAGTCTTTTGTTGGATCAGACCATTTCTTTGGATCTGAAGTCTCTTGACAATTAAGGATTTATCAGGTCTGAAGACATTGGATATGACAAGACTGAAGGATGTGGCTCCTAGGACAAGGTGCTCCCCTTCTGTGGACCTGGTCCCATCGATAGTACCTTCTCCCTTCCTTTATAGACCAGATTCTCCTTACAAACAGTCCTCTTGTTCTTCTAGAAGTCTCACTGTGGAAGATGTGGAGAAAGTAGTTTTTGGTTTAGTTCCTACCACTTCAGGTCAGGAATCCCATATATCCATGACACTACCTCTAACTCTTCCTCTTCTGACTTCCACTGTGGTCTTGGAGCCCTTGGTTCCAAGTTGTCCAAGTCCATCTTCTTCAGATCTGAGGATCATTGTATCCTTGGATCCGAAGTTTGCTCTGAGCTCTTCCATGCAATCAGATCCAGAGAGCTCTCAGAGCTGATTCTACCCTGTCGGATTCGAGTTATATCATTCAACTCCGAGTTTCGGAGCCATCTCTACACCTTGGAGCTTCAGCAAGTGTTAGTTTGGCTCTGACGTCTAGAGCAAGGAAGGACCAAGGATCAGAAAGCCTGCCTGTCAGATCTGGGTTTCTATCCCTTTCCAGGAAGCTCAACCTATAAGACTTTGGAGAGAGTCCTGTCAGCAACCATGACCCAGATGAGTCCTGTTCCTTTGGGTCCTGCATTTACATCACATCCACCTCTGCATCAAGAGTCATACCTAACCTTCCCACAAGGACAAGCCAGTACCAAAACCACATTACACCCATTTGGGTATTTCCACCTTTTCCGATACCTCCCCATATTATCCCACTGAGGACATCCCTTGGAAGAAGCATGCAAGAGAAATAATTTGGATTCCCCTGAATCTGTCACGGAGGAGACAGATTTTGCGTAGGGAGAAGGGCCTCCACAGTCACTTCCTGTAGTTGTCTCATTCAGACATATCCTCAGACTCCTGAAACAGAGAGGTGGCTGGAAGCCCAACAACCCTTCATTGGAGGAATCTATGCTTCTGGAGGCATTTGGTACTGGCTCATCTGCTTCTAGGGTATTTCCATGTGCTGATGAGCTCCTCAAATTGGTCTCGTGGTGGACATGAAAGGAACCTGACACCATTGAGCCCATACCTAGGAAGCCTGATAAGATTATGGCCCCTCCAGAAGATAAATAGTTCTGGTCCAAGGCCCCCCTGTTGATGCCATGGTCATAGCGGCGGCCACCAGAAAGGAGCTAGCTGTGTTCATCCCCCCCGACAAGGAGTCACGGACAATGGACAGATTTGGGAAGCATGTCTGTGCTTCATGGACCTTTGCCTTGAGGTCTCTGAACAATTTGGCATATTTCACCAGACTACAGAGGGATCTGATTAAGGAATTCTCAGATACCCTGGGAGAAACCATGTCTGAAAAGGTGAAAGATTCCGTCACCTTACAGCCAACGACCCAACATTTGAAAATGAACTCGTTGATGAGACTTATTTTCAATGTAGCAGAAGCAACCTCAAGGGCAGTGGGTTCAGGCGTAGCTATTAGGAGATATGCCTGCATGTGCTTGTGTGACTTTGCATAGCTTTTTAAGTCTACGTTTGTCAATACTCCATTTGATGGCATCTCTGTTTTTTGGCATCTCTGTTTTTGGCCGCAAAGTAAAAGACATACTATCCAGGTGTGAGAAAGATGGAAAGACCCTTTCGGCTATAGGCATGTGTTTTTTCCACCCATCAAACATCCTTTTTGAGGAATCACTGAGGTGGTGGAAAGATGTGTTCAAGAAATCACAAAGATCTTTCCAGAACACACATGGAGAACATTCCCCCAGAGGCAGAGGGGGGAGTTCAAACGGTTGACAAACCCTTCCAGTGCTCCTGAAAGAAGGCCCAATTGCCCACTTCTGGAGACAATTGAGGGTCAATTGTCCCTGCACCAGAGAGCCTGCCTAAACATAAAAGATACTTGGATACAGTGGATCATGTACAAAGGATATGTAATTCCTTTTTTCCTCTTCCCCTCAACTCTAGGAAAATCCTTGATATTCTACCTAGTCAGAGGATTCAGGCAGCTATTCAAATTTAAAAGCTGCTAGAAAAAAGTCATCCAAGAGGTCCCCCCAGACCAGAAAGGATACAGAACTCAGTCAAGATTCTTTTTAATGCCAAAGAAAATAGGGGACTAGAGACTAATTTTGGATCTCAGCAACCTGAACAAATTTGTTCGAAAGACAAAGTTTTAGATGGTCACAGTTCAGTCCATTCTTCTGTCTTTGGAAAAGGATGATTGGATGTGCTTAGTAGATCTTCAGGATGTGTACTATCATATAAAAATAAACAGATGATCCAGGAAATTCTTGTGCTTCTGGCTAGGCGCTAGTCATTATCAGTTCAGGGCACTGCCTTTTGATCTCAACACAGCCCCCAGAGTGTTCACCAAAGTTATGGCAGTGGTAGCAGCTCATTTGAGACTGCAAGGATTCCATGTGTTTCCATACTTAGACAACTGGCTTATTACCACTATGACCAGGCATTAACTCATCATGGCAAGAGAAGAAATCATCCAGGCTTGTACAAGTTTAGGAATAACCAAAAATTTTGAGAAGTCAAATCTAGAGCCAACTCAATTTCTAGTATTTACAGGAGAGCTACTCGATGCAAGATCAGCAGTAGCCTCCCTTCCTCTTTCCAGAGTTGAAACTTTAATGTCACAATTCAGCAAGATACTTTGCAGGACCACAATGTTGGCTTGCCTAGTTCTGCAAGCTCTAGGATCAGTGACAGCAGTGATAACCCTTGTCTTCTAGCTATGTTTCACATGAGAATTCTTCAGTGGATGTTGGCGATACTTCAACTCCCCTTATTCACTCATTATGAACTCATGCAAGAAAAGTCTCACGTGGTGGATCAAGTTGGAACAACTGCTACAGGGCAGTCTATTTGTCCGCTTGCAGCCCAAGGCCATAGTTAGTGATCACAGATGCTTCCCATCTAGGGTTGGAGGGCATTACTTGGGAAAGACAGTCCAAGACATTTGGTCCCCTGAAGAAGCCAATTTACATATCAACATACTGGAATTGAGAGCAGTGCTTTTAGCATTGCAAGCCTTTCTTGATGCTCTCCCATCAGGAGCGATTGCAGTACAAACAAACAATATGTCAGTGGTTTGGTATAACAACAAATGAGGAACATGATCGTACCCCCTATGTCAAGAAGCAATAAGGGTGTGGCAATGGGCAATATCTTCCAACTGCTTTCTCTTTGCAACACACATTCTAGGGAACTCCAACATGCTAGCAAACAAGTTGAGCAGGTGCATTTTGTTACCTCATGAATGGTCCCTTAACCAGAAAGTTGCTTAACTAATTTTCTGCAAGTGGGGCCAGCCGTGCTGCGATCTCTTTGCATCTTCCCTAAACAACAAGTGCAAAAGCTATTTTGCCCTAATCTCTCCATAGGGGGGGGGGTCACCAAGGGATGCTCATCCCCACAACTGGCCCCCCCCAGACTACTTTACGCATACCCCCCAATTCCTGTAATCCCAAAATTCCTTCAGAGAGCTGCCATGTTGAAGACCAAGATCATTCTCTTTGCCCCATTTTGGCCTCAACAGATTTAGTTTCCCTTCCTATGGCCTCATTTAATTCACCAACCTTATATTCTGGACCCAGCTGCAGATCTCCTGTCTCATTCGATGGGCGTAATACATCCAGACCTCATGAACTTCACGCTGACAGCTTGGTTCCTCCAATTCCAATAAAAGCCCGACAATTTATACTCTCTTCCTTCATCACATCTTGTTGTCTTCCCTTAAGCCATCACTAGGAAACTTTATGCTAGTAAGTGGAAAAGATTTCTACACAGGGCTGTGCAAAAGCATGTAGACCCTTTCTTGGCCCCAGTTGATCATGTTCTGGAGTTCTTGACACTACAATTCCACCAAGGGGCCAGTTTTTCAACAGTAAAAGTCCATTTGGCAGCAATTTCTAATTTCCACATTAGTTGTGGTGGCTGTTCACTGGCCTCTCATAAGCTATGTAAAGCCTCCTTATGTGGCATAATTCTTCTCAAATCTCCTTTTAAAGATCCCACTCCACCATGGAATCTGAATCTTGTACTGCAGTCCTTGATTCTTCCACCCTTCGAGTCTGCACATGATTGTGACCTAAAATTTCTGTCTTGGAAGACCTTAGTCTTAGTTGCCATCACTTATGGCAGACAAATTTCGGAAATTCAGGCATTGTCGATGAAACCTCGTTATCTCATTTTCCATAAGGACAGAGTCTCCATACCAACCAATGTATTCTTTTTGCCCAAAGTGGTATCACACACCAGCATAAATAAATGCATCAGTCTACCAGTCTTCTTCCCAAATTATTCCAACAAAGAAGAATACTTGTTACATTTGTTAGTGTGCATAAACAACTATGTTTCTATCTACATAGAACAAAAGAGATCAGAGCAAATGATCATTTGTGTGTATCCTTTGTTGATCTTAAATTGGGATCACCTGTGTCCAAAGTCACCTTTGCTAAATGGCTTACTGGCATATCTCCATTATTTACAACAAATCGGATATGACTTTGCCAAAGAAGGTACTCATTCATTGAACCAGAGCTGTAGCTACCTCCTCAGTTTTCCACTCAAAAATTTCCATGGGTGACGTTTGTTCAGCAGCAACTTGAGATTCCCATCACACCTTTATCTCTTATTATAAGTTGGATATGGTGTTCAGAGGTAGGGCATCTTTTGGCTCAGTGGTGCTTAAAAATATCCTTCCTTGAGTCCACCCAGGGTTCTAGGTAGATGGGGACTCTCCCATCACTTGAGGACAGAATGAAAATTGACATCAGGTAAAGAAGTTATGCACTTACTATAATGTTCCATCTGTGTTGTCCATTTTCATTCTTCCTCAGCTCCCCACCCACCAGCCATCGACCTTTTTGGGTTTATTTTAGAAAAGTGAGCAGATCTAACAAATTTGTTATAGCTTACGAACATTACCACCTCAAGATGTGGCATTGTCTTGTTGTCTCTCTCTGTTTATATATATATATATATATATATATATATATATATATATATAGATATATATATATATATATATATAAAGTTATAAGAGCACGTCTTTCTGTTATAGCTTGCAAACAAGATCAAAGATCTGAGGTAATGGAGGATGGTGCATTATGGGTATGGGAGAAGCTCAAGAGTTTCAAGTTGCAAAGAGCTTTTACAGCGGCTGAGAAAGATCTAATGTCTTGGATCCAAACCCAAGCAATTGAGGAAGAATCAAAATGGACAACAAAGATGGAACACTATGGTAAATACATAATTTCTTTTTATTATTGTTATATTTATCTTAAACAAGAGACTTTATTGTTTCAACTTATGATGAGAGTTGATATCATGAAAATACGTCAGCTATAAAATGGAAGTGTAAGTACTGGGAAAAATATATTGCCCTTATCTGTTACTTTTCATTTTATAGAGTCTCCTTAAATATAACATTACCTGCAGATTCATGGCAATTCACTGAATGACCATTTCATTGAAAAACATCTGACTGAGTCAAAATGGCTGAAAGCCAAATTATCTGAAAGGCCATGTCATTGAATTCAAAATAACAAACATAATAAGGTCAAAAACAGCCAAGAGAAACATTTTGAAAGATACAAGTGTGTGTGTGAATTGGGTATATCCAGCAAAATAAAATACTCTGGTGCAGTCATAAAATTAATAACAGATACAATAGGGAAATAAAGGTAATATTTATCTTTGAAAAATATCACAGTCATAAAAGAGAGTCTAAAATAAAGCACAAAGGCTGTTTACTTTTACTATCAAATCTTGATCTGACAATGAACTCCGCTTTCTTGCAAAGGATGAAGTCACTTATAAGCTATCCTATAATTTTCATCTGAAAGTTAAAAAGGAAACATTGTGACTGTAATATGTTATCATTAAACAATGACGTTGTCATCTTGCCACAAAACATTGTAATCTACCTGCAGAAAAAATATTGATCAAACTTCATAATAAGCAAAGTCGTATGTCAGAAGGCTAGAAAGATAAGTGAAGACATCTTTTATATATCTACAGATGTGATAATTGTTGCCCTGAGTAAAACAAAATAATAAAGTTCCACGTGACAGGACAACACAACTGGATGATTTTAATACAGATTCACAAAAAATATGACTTAGACCTCTTTTGTAATGTTAAGTAAAACATTTGTATGCAACAGATCTCTGAACTACAGCAATAGGTTATACATTTACCAGTTCAAGGTGGATGTGGACAGCCGCTCTGGTAGGTAAGGTATTTGTGTTTAGAGCGGGGTTTTCTTATGGGACAGCACTACTTCATCAATTTGGTTAGGGATGACATTTAGACAGGTGGTCCGGAATAGGGTGGGCAAACTTTTGTCAGGTATTTTGAAGATAGCTGGCAAATTCTATCCAGTTGTTTTCACTGGTAAGTTCTGCTAGGGAGACTGGAGACACATTTTGCTATTGTGGGCATTGCTCTAGTGTATGTTGTTGTGTGGTGTGAATGTTAGCTTAGACTGGGGCAACACAAAGGAGACAGGATAGGAAGTAATCACTGGTGGTAAACTTTAAGGATTTCTCTGATTGATAGATTTTGATTCTGTATAACACACCTAGTATTTGAAGAGTTTTTTTTATGACACTGGATATATGGAGGCCAAATTTTAATTTATTGTCCAGAGTAACTCTGAAAAGTTTTGTTTTTGGGACAATAAACAGGATAATATTGTTGGAAAAAGTAAATCAAAGTTAGTATGAGTGACAAGACTGGATGTGGGTAGGAAAAGCATGACTTTTGTCTTTTTAGTTTTACTTTTTAATTTCTCTTAGTCTTTTGGATTTCTAATACTATGACCAGAATGGACCCCATTCCTAAGTCAAAGCATGATTAAAGTTCACAAAATTAATATTGTTTCAGTCTTTGATCTTAGCCAGAAGTGCTCTTCATACAATGTACGCAGTATTGACGCCTCAATTTTTTTTATAAGATCCGTTTCTCCTACTCATACTATTGTACCTTTCGGGGTATCCTTCTTCCACATTGCCCTCATTTCTGCCTGTACATCGTGGTATTTTATGACTTTGCATCTCTCTCTGTACGTAAAACACTGTAGTCACTGGGTGTAGCAGTTTCAATGATCAATGCTACTTTTGTCTTCTTTTCATGGACTGCTATATCTGGTTTTCTCATATCTGTTTTTTAAACTGTTGATAATGGGTGATCCCATGTGATGCAGACTTCACAATTTTCTGTAATGCTTTGTGGCTCATGTTTCCAGTGTTTTTCAGCAAATTGGATATTATAATGTTTACATAATCCCCAATGCTATAGTCTTGCCTCATTATTATGCCTTTCAGTATGCAGTCCTTCTACCATTAGTATATCACAACCAGTAACAAGATGGGTGACTGTTTCCAATTCTGTTTTACAAAACCTACATTTGTCTGTTTCTCCCTCATATTCAATGGACTTTGTAAACCAAAGTGTACATAGACCGTTATCTTGGGACACCAGTACCTCTCCTGAACCATTCCTGCATTTGATCCTGATCAACGTGAGGTTGTTCTAAAAGTTTTCTATTCTTGCAACTGTATTTATGAATTTTCCACATTTTTTTGCTGTCTGATCAGATACTTCACTTTATATTCTTTCTTTTGTTTTTTTTTCTGGCACATTCAGTTGATGCATGATTTTTATCTACTTCTGGTTCGATTTCCATTCCCACTTGACACTGATATGCTTCTGTTAAACTAAGCACGGAATTCACCTTAAACTTATTCTCCTGATGTTTTAAAACTTTTCACTGCATTTGGGTCTTGTGATGTCAGCAGATATGTATGCAGTCATATGACTGCAGATCTGTACATGTAATCAATTTCAAGGAGGCCCATACCTCCTTCAGAATAGTGAATATATAGTCTTGGTATACACTGATTTTTACAAATCATTTGATAAGCATTCTTCTTGTTTTGCTGTCTAACCACTCCAGTACCATATGGGGCCAGTCATTCATTCCAAAACTGTAAGTTAGGACAAGAACAAATTGGTTTATAGCTTGGCCTTTGTTTCTAGATGTCATGGCTGTTTTCAGTATTAATTTTAGTCTTCCAAAATATTCCATACATTTTATTCACATTTGTTAATGTTTTATTGTTGATCCTTCATCAATTCCCAAATATTTATACATTCCCTTTTGCATAAGTTCTTTTTTATCACATTCCTGTCCCAGGCTTATGCTTTCTTCATGCTGCAGCTTTCCTGCTTTAAAGGTTGCTTTTGCATATTTATCAAGACCAAATGACATTCTTATATGATCTGAAAAAATTTTGACTACTTGCAGTTGTGCTTTCAGTTTCTCATCTGATGAGCTATATAGTTTTAAATCATCAACAAAGAGAAGATGAGAAGTCTTTAAACTTTGATTTCTGGGAACCAAATTATAGCCATGACCTAAACTGTTAAGTAGAGAGCTTAATGAGTTAAGGGAAAGACAAAAGAGTAGTCATGACAGAGTCACCCTGGAATATCTCACTTGAATTTTTATCCCTAGAATAATAACGTGTCCTTTGTCATGGCTTAACTGCAAAGTAGTGTGCCACTGTTTCATGGTCATTGTAATGTAATCGATCAGTGTAGAGTGTATCTTATACATTTTTAAGCACTCTCTTATACATGAATGTGGGCTACTATCAAATGCTTTTTTGTAGTCAATCCATGCCATACTTAGATTATTCTCCTTTTTACAGTTCTCCATTATGACTTTAACAAGAAATTATCTTTTGTCCCATATTCCTTTGTTAGCTTTTTGTTCCATTTCCATGATTGAATTTTCTTCTAAATGACTATAAACTCTGTCGGCATCAATTCCAGTGTATAGATAAAATGTGAGAAGGCAAGTTATTGGTATATAGTTTTTAGGATACCTTGCAGGTTCGCTCTTAAGTAGAAGTAATATTTTTCTTGTTGTTAACCAGGTTGGTTTCTGTTCAGGATGTGCATATAAATAGTTCTTATTCATTGCTAAATCTTCATGTAAAGATGTTAATACTTTTAGCTAAAAGTTAGGTACTGCATCTGGGCCTGGGGGTTTTCCAGTCAGGAGATTTTCTTGACATTTTTTCAATTTCTCTGGCCGTTACTTCATCCTATTTCATATCATGTACATTAGAACTTCTCATACTTTCTTGTACTACTTCTATCCATTCAACATCTTTGTTATGTTCCACAGGATCTTCATAGATATTTCTCCAAAATGTATCGTTTTTTTTTTTTTTTTTTTTTTTTTTTTTGATGTTTCAATTCCTTTTGCCTAGTTTCCCCATTTTATATAAACCTTTTTTTGGATCATCAATAAGCTGCTTATTTTGTAGTTTTCCTTTATATTTATCTGCATATCTTCTAAGTTTTTCTACGTGCGCCAATATGTTTAGTTTATTATTTTTGTAGTGCATGGTAGATCCTGATCAGTTCTGATAGTGCTCATTGATTTTATCACGTCTGTCTTTCTAAGTATATCTTCCCCGCAGTTGCGTGGGTTTCCTTCTGGTGCTCTGGTTTCCTCCCACATTCCAAAGACATGCTGTAGGTGGATTGGACACTCTAAATTGGCCCTAGGCATGAGTGTGTGTGTGCACCTTCTGTGGAAGGTTGGGCGCTGGGCTGGCAACTCGACACCATAAAAACTCCACTGCCAATCATGAGCGGACAGGTAATCTGCTGTGGCGACCCCTAAATGGGAAAAAGCCAAAAGAAGAAGTTGTTGATCTTTTCCCTTTTCTATACTCTTTAACAGTGACACTCTTGTCTTAATTGTTTTATGTTTTCCTCTATTTGATACTTCCATGATAGCATCTGATTTCACCCCCTTCCTTTCCTTTACTTCCCTGTGCTTTTGTGGTAAGACTTTATCTGTTATTAATTTAGCTACACAATAATATATCCTATTTACTTCTGTTATATCACATGAATTTCTATGAACAGTCCGAATAACTGTGTTCATTTATTTTATCAAACTTCTATCTTTTTGGGTTTTGTTGACTTTCTGTAGTCTACTTCTTTCTTTCTTCTTAATATGTCTGTCCATCTGTATTAAATCATGCATTAGATATTTTTCTTCTAAACAGAGACACATTCCTGATTCTCCATTTCCTGTGGGCATTCTACAGAAAGTTTCAGAGCATCTTCCTGGGATACATTCTCTTCAGTTTCATCCTGTGTCATCCACTGCTCTTTCATATGAGAACTTTCTGGCCTATCACTCTACAACATTGACTGCGTCGGAGTTGCCACAGTTTCCTGTTTCTTCCCTTGCTGTGCAACTCCAACTGAACTTTTGTACTGGTTTCCTGTGGAAGCTTCCAAAGTGTCTTCATTTGGCAACTGATCAAATGTTTCCCTCTCTACTGGTTTCTCCTTAATTTGGGGATCCATTGCTCTGTCCTGCTATTGTGTTATGAGTTAGATTGTCTACACTAAATATTTCACTCTGCAGATAATCCTCAGTTTCTGTTTCTTTAACATCTCCATTACTAATCCTCTTTTTTCGTTTCCTTTTTGTTTTCTTATTCTTTATATTGTAAAATGTTCTATATCCAGATGCCTGTGCCTGTATTTCTCTTTAGATGTCTTTGGTGCTGCTCTTTTTATATTGATTAGTTTTGCTTTCTTCTTTCTGTAAATATTCATAGGTTAATCCTAGGCTAGCTGACCTTGTAAACCATTTTAAGTCTAGCCAGTCTCCCTTGGCAAGAATCAAACCTTGTCCCTCTTGTTTGTGAGGTAAACAACTTAAACATTATGCCACTCCCCAACAACTGCACCATATTAAAGCTCTCTTTCTTTCCCATGTCCATATTTCTTCTTCAGATTCTCCTGCTCCTCCTATTTCTCCTTACTTGGAGGCGCATTGTTCCATCATACTTTGATAGAACCTGTGCTAGACATTCAACATTAAATGTTTCACTTCACAGGTATTGCATAACTTCAACTTCTTTTAACTTCTGCTTTGCTAATCTTGTGTTCTACGTTCCCCCTTTGTGATGTTATTTTTTGTATTATGAAATTTTCCAAATCTGGGTGCCTTTGCCTGTATTTCTCTTCAACTATCTTTGGGGCTGCTTTGTTGTATTTATTAATGTGGCTTTCTCCTTTGCATAAATATTGCACTATATCAGATATCTTTCTTTCCCCACATCTATATTTCTTTTTTATACCTTTATAAAATTCTCTAGAATTTGTTATTTATATTTTCAAACTTTCTCAGTGGCTTCTTTTTCCAAATAGGCCAATGATTCTTGGTCTGCATAATATTTTTCTTAAATCTGTTGTATTAATGAACAGAAATTTGCATTTGAAGCTTTTGACAGTTTTTCTTGTACAAGTATTTTTTTTCCTCTAATTTCACTTTTAATCTTTTTGTATATTTTCTGTCTGGAAATTCTGGACTTCTTGCATAATAGTATATTAACAATGCATATTTTTTTCATATCCTCAATAGTCCACTCTGTCATCTTTATGGCTCTTTTTTTGGCCTGTCACTTTTTGTGATTTTTGTGGACTACTACTTCCTTCTACAACAGGGGGGCTGTCATCCCCCAGAGCCTGGTCTAACCCCATTGTAGGAATGTTTAAGTGTCTCGAGAATTCTACTTTGTCACCAGTGTGCCTACTAGGATTGGACACTTTTTATTGTGATTCTTGTGCACCCAGCTATCTTTTTTTTTTTATTTTTAACCTACTTCTGTCCGTGATATATGCTATATAAAATACAGCCTATGTATCAGTGTTATCTTGGTGAGATTTTGTGAAAAACTGGGTCCACCTCAAGGATTTGAGGATGAATTCACTTCCAGCAATACTGGTCTCCTTTGCTTGCTGATTTATCATCTCTGCATTTGGACTTTTAGCATCAATTATGAGGTCATGTTGTTTTAGCCAGAGTTTGATTGAGGAGTATCGTTTCTGCATTTTGGCTTGCAGTTCATTGATGGAAGGGAAAGTTCATTAATGGAATACTATTGGCCAGTGAGCTCGATTGAATTTTTATAACTATTTCTGCGCCATTATAAGTTATTAATGTTTGTGTGCCATGGCTCATCTTGCAGTGATATTTAATGGTGCTCTGTATAAACAGGCACATAGAACCTTAGCTTTCCCTATAAAACCTTTCCCATAAAAGTCTCAAATACAGTGTAGTCACTTCACAACTCCCCTCTGATGCCTACCTCTCTTTATTCATAACACTGTGTTTGCATAAAATTTTGAATGGGTGGATTATATCCCTATTTTTTTTAGCCCAGTACACATTGGCTTTTCATCCACATCTGGTCTGCTAACAAGTTACTAATCCTGTGACCAATCAATTGTCTCCAGTTGACTGGGCACTTATATAGAATGTAATATTTTTGACTGCATTCAAGCATGTTTTGTACAACTTCACGTTACACATCTAGTTCAAATGTCTGTGTTTTGCAATCTTATTTACTATGGGCTCTGTGTGATATGTAGTCCTAAAACAGCATTTAAAGATATTTTGTCTGTTCCGTAAACCAATCATTATAACCTTCGAGACAAAAATTAGTTAATATTGTTGCTGCATTCATATATAGGAGGCATTTTTATTTATTTTATTTTGTTTATATGTTAATCATGTAAGATGGCTGGACATAAGCATCAGTTTTCAGGAGCAAGCGATTTGCTCAGTCACACAGATTGCTAGTGGAAATTAAGGGAATTAAACCCAGGACTGCAGCATGAAACAGCTCTTATCCTTAACCATCCAACCTAAATTTCCAAATAATAAATTAACTCAAATGCCTGGTGTGGAAAAACACAGCCTTGTTATCCTTTCAGCATCAAAGGCAAGTATACTACCTGTTGGCTTATTAACACCAATAAATAAGAAGGTGTTTTTCTTAGATCAGTGCAGATAACATAAGAGAACAAGAAGTCAGGCTTTCATATGATATTACCCAGTTTTCATTTCTGCCTAAATTTGTTTTGCTGCTTGTGATGGATTAGTCTGATAGCTAGTGCTTTTTAAATATACTTGCTGTTTTGGTTTACTGAAAGGAAGCAAACTGTACTTAAACACCATTAAGAGACTGTTTTTATAGAGCACTTACAATTCCAGAGAAGGAAGTTCTTGCATGCACTCATCCACCAAGATTTACATGTGAAAAACACTTGAACCTGTTTGGATGCTTCCTCACCTTCCTGTAGGATAGGCAAAAGGTATTGGTATTGTTATTGGCATTATTATTATTATTATTATTATTACTCCTACATATGAAACTGTGCAGTCATCAGACAAGATGATGGCAGACGAACTGTTGGCAGGTATAAGGAATTACAGTCTTTACAAAGGCATCATATGTTGACAGTTTATTAACCCTACTAGCAATACATTGTGATTCAGAAGGCAAGATACTGAAAAATATTGTTTTCATGTCCTCTCTAGTTATTTGGAATTATGAGCGTCTCCATAAGCGTACACTCTTCTCAGCCATTATACTTGGAATGTTTTGGATAAAACTTGTGTATTTCTTCTCTTACAGCAAATGCAGAGGAGGCAAATGGGACTGCAGGCTTAATTCAAGGTGCCCTGGGACGTGTGTTTTATATGAGTCGGGCACTGTTTTTACATTTGATGGCAAGCAGTATGTATTTAATGGTGTCTGTACATACACGCTACTTCAGGTAAGACACAAATTATGCACCTAAATTTTAATTTTTCAGCCTTTGCATGTGCATTTCCACTCAGCTGTTATATATGTACCTGCATGTCTGTCTCTGATGCTTTCATGCACTATTTTGTCTATAGACAAAATGAAGCCATTCCTTTGCCATAATGTATAACATAACTAAACTAAAGACTGAAGAAAATAATCCAAAACATGTCTAAAATATTAAGCATCAGAATAGGGATCAAAGTGTATGCAGGACTGCCAAATATATCAGAGTTTATTTCAAATCACATATAGTATAATCTAAATTTGTTTTTAAGGAATAACATGAGTTGTCTTTTAATTACACATTAGTTAAGTTGTACAGCATTATTTTTTATTTATTTAGACTTTGATTACTTGGTTTCTCAGAATTAAGCAAAGCTGTCATGGTGTAGAATGTCAGCAACAGTTGGGTTTTATCATCCCAACACTGATATTGGTTTATTTATTTATCCTTAGTTGACTGGCTTAGTCCTACTAGGATAGTAGCCTCTTTTCCTGGGAGACCTGTGGTGGTATTTGTACTACTAGGGGAAATTTGGCAAGGGCATCAGGGGACTTCCCCTACTTGTTAGGAGTGTGATTTTTCTGTTCCTAGTATAGTGTTGGCTGGAAGAACAGCACTCGGTGAGATCCAGTATGGCAGATGGCAAAGAGGTGAATGCTGGTGCAGTGTCTAAAGCTGTACAAGATTTTGAGGAGCTGTTTCAGCTGAATTTGTTTCATTGGAAGCAAACATTCAAAATAATGAGGAATGTGTTATTACAGCCCTCCAGTCAAGAGGGTTTCAGGATGATATTTTGGGTGAATTGTTTCAGAGTGAGTGGGAATGTGGAAAAGATGTTTCATGTGATAATATTTGTGGAATCCGAAGCTGTTTTGAAAGATCATCACCAGACAAAGAAATCATATGCTGAGACTGTTAAAGAAACTGCAGGGAAAGTGATGGGAGATGAACATAGGAAAGGAAATGTCCACAATCAAAGGGAATTTATGGTGAGAATTTAGAACAAAAAAGAAAAGGAAATGGATGGGTATGACATTTGGGATAATTTAATGATCCCATTTGGAGTGAAGGCTCAATTATTCATAGAGAGACATTTTGTGACACTATTTTTGAGATTGGTTCTCTTCTGGAATTTTTGTTGGAAAGTATGAGAAGAGAATTGTAATCCATGGAATTCTTATGTGGTTAAAGCATTTCACAGAGAAAAAAAATACATGTTCAATTTCAAACTGAGTTTGAAAAAGAGACTTTAAGGAGACATTTAAGCTAACTTTGTAAAGAAGTTATAGACATTAGCAAAGTCTATGGTAACAGAGGATTATGGACTGATGGGTGGGACTACTGTGTTGTATTGAAAATGGAGAAAGCAAATATTGTTCGTATCCCATGTATGAAAAATGTACAGGGTAACAGAGGTGCTGTAAAATATTGGGGGCAACTGAAGACACTCCTTTTTCTGTGGAAAAGATGATCATTTGATAAGTAACTGTTATAAGAGGAAGTGTTTATGGGGAATGATGCAAACAATAAGTGTGAATTGAAATGTTATAAATGTAACATAATTGGGCATTTATGGATGGATTGTAATCTAGAGAAAAGGGATGAAGAAGAAGAAAAAAGTGAGAACAGTATATGAAGATAATAAACAATCCAATATAAAGTAGAAGTATTGATGCAAGATCAGGGAAAATTAAAGAGAACGATGAAGAGAAAAATAAAACAGATAATATAGAAGAAGGTTGTAAAATAAGTGATGAGGAAGATATAAACTGGAAAACAGTGAAATGTAAAAATAATTCTATTGGCAAAAAAGTAAGTGAAAAAAGTTTAAAGGATTTAAAGGGATAAGTGTAAAAGAGAAAAAGAAATTGATAATGCAAATGAGATGAATACTTAAAATTTACACAATTTAATCATAAGCTACAATATATACATAATGACAACTCTAGAGTGCTCTCAGTGAATGTAAATGTCAGTGAACGTAAATGCTATCAAAAATATAAATGCAAGAATAGGCATCTTAAATTTATGTAAGTGTGATGTTGACATAATATTGGAAAATGTAGGATTTTTGACAAGAAGAGATACTGCAAACAAAGAAACTTTGGTGTGTGGGATAAAATATGAAACCTAGGAAAGGAACTATGTTCAGGCATAGTTGTACTTTGTAGAAAGTGAAAATATTAAGCATAACATTAGTAATCATGGGAATATTATTACAGATCTCAGATGGCATAACTAAGTATGTAAAATTATAGTATTGCATGCCTATGTTACAAGTAAAGAAAGAGAAAGTTTATTTCATAAAATGATGGATTATGTAGGAATTAATATGAATATAATATTAACAGAAGATTTTAATTGCAATTTGTGAGGAAAAAAGAAGAGAGAAAATTGTGACAATTTAAAAATTTGGAATAATAAGTTGTGCACATATAGTCAAAGTATATACAAGACATAAATTATTTTATTATATCATGAGGTTTAAGTATAGCTAAGGCAGAGACACTTGTAACAGGCTTTTCACATCACTCAGCCATATGGATAGAAATACAAGAAACTAAGGAGTATGTCAGATTAGAAAAAGGAATAAAAAGAATATATGAGAAATTACTAGATGAAAATGGAAAAAATGTGTTTACAGAAAGATCACATTTCCACTATGGTATGTGGTATAAAAACTGGTCAGAGTGTTGGCTAGCTTTGAAAGAAACCTATAAAAATGTATTTTTTTATGGCAGTGAGATCGAAGAAAAGTAGAAAAAACTATGGATGAGTATAACATTAGTAAAAAAAAATTATAAATATATGTTGTTCTGCACATAATAAAAATAAAGTAAGAATTTTAATGAATGGATGGTTAAGCAAAGAGAGATACAAATAATGGCATATATCAGGGGTGTCCTATAAGTAGTATACTTTTGGAATTGGTTATGAATGCATTAGTCAGAGATGTACATTTGCACGAGGAGTGTTGCTTATATTACTAATGAAAGTATAAGGATTCCAGTCAGGTTTACTTATGATATTATATTGATTATGATAAAGTCTGGATGAAAGAAGTTATATACATCAATGTTTAAATATAATAGGCATGGCTTTAAATAAAGAAAAAAGTAAAGAATTGGGTGATATAGTAAAGATAGGAGGAGTATCTTTCTCAATGAAAGACATCTCTGTGTTAGTAATAAGACATGGAATTAAAAATGCAAGTGAGGAACAGTGGAATAGGATATTAGATGAAATAAAGAAGAAAAAACTTACAAGCTATCGTTTAGTAGAAAAAGGTTTATTTGATTAATACAATTATACTGGAAAAGAGTGCATATTTAGCTAGTTTCTATATGTTGCCAATAATATATGAAAAATAAATAACTTTTTTCTTTTATACGGTGCTCAAGACTGAATTTCCTGAAGGGGGGGTTTTATAAATGGACAAAGAAAATGGAGGTTTGGGATTAACAAACACAATTGTTTACTCTGCTTCTTTGAATCTGTATAAAGTTTTGTTTTGTACAAGTGATGCAAATGAAAAGTAAGTAGTAAACTTTATGAAAGTACAAATATACGAAGCACTGGAATATGTTATAATTCAAAAGAGGAAATATTTAAATAAAATACTGAAATGTTATCAAAATTATTGTACAGAAAATTAAAATCGATGAAATATAAAATGAGAAGAAAGTGTGGTATAAAAATATTATGATTCAATATTGTGTTAGTCCTTGGACTGAGCTAGCTAATGAAAAAGTTAAAGCTACAATAGTTTGACAAGCACAATGTAATAAGCAAGTAGAATATCAAGATTTTTTGGGTCTGTATTAAATAGACGAAAGTTCAAAATGTTGAACGCTCACATGAGCGGAAATTCAGGAACTCAAAATTGCTGTTGTGGGGAACATATATATTCCAACTCCAAGATTGTACTACAGTGCAGAAAGGGCAAATATTCCGATCTTCACTGTACTACGATCCAAAAAATAAACATCGAATTCCTCAATTTCCACTCATGCGAGCGTTCGACATTTTGAATTTTCGTCGATTTAATATAGACCCAATTTTTTTATGGAGATTAGTGATTAATAAATTACCTGTAAAGGGAAATATGCCATATAAAAAAAAATCAGTGAAAGAGTTTGTATATATTGTGGCAGGTACAGGGAATGAACCCTCACATAAAAACATTCACCAGTCACATTTGACTAAACAAGTTCAGTTGCCCAGTCTTCTCTTAAAAGGAAGTCAATGGTGGAGCCACTATGAAAACCCAAAGCCAGAATGCCAATAAACATATCACTAAGGTAAACTACTCAACACGTACATTCACCTGCAGAACAATTGGAGTGAATCACTAAAGTTTTTTTTTTTTTTTTTGCAGGGGAGAAAAATTCTCTACAACCTCCATTACTATGGACTTTGCCTTCTATACCCCTTAGATATATATATATATATATATATATATATATATATACTAACTCACTGTTTGAAAACAGCCATTAAGGTTGAACAATGGCTCACACAGGTGCAGTTTCACAGCAGAACCAAAATAACATAAAAGTATCATCTCAGCTGCCACTTCAAGGAATCTGCATGGGGCACTGTGGGGAGATTAATATTCAAACTCATCTAGATTTCCCATCAGGGATATAATTCATAGCTGAAACCCATATTTCTTCATTAATGGATCAGACTGGCAAATACCACCATGTAGATCAGGGATTGTACCACATTCACATCAAACTGTTGACACCAACAGGATAATTCTGTTCACCTAGCTGTCTGCGTTCCCAGAATATGAGTTACATTAGCAAGGCCCAGCTCTCTGAAGTACATGGGCAGTTTACTTGTGCTGATGTTTATTTGTACTAAGCAGGCATGGTAATGAGCAGACTGACCGCAGTGACAGAGAAGGCACATAGGCATGCCCAGTGGCAGTTCACTGGGCATGCAGTTTGTATGAAGATTGTGACATGATATGATGGCTGTTCCTCAGCAGCCTGAACATGGGTACTACAATGAGTTTAAGACTGGGAATATGGGAATTATGTTGGTAAAAGTAAAGGACTGGTATGCCTCTAACCTGTCCAAATTGTGAAAGTGTTTGTTTATTATAGGTGTTTTGAATAACATAGTATACATGTTGAGAGGAGGCGTGTACATCACTTTTGGGACATATAATTATGATTGGCTTAGCATGACTAAATACTTGTGAAACAATTATTTAATTGCTAAACTGTAAACTAACAATCTGTCAAATAAAAAAATGCATTTTTGTCAGCCCTGGGGTGAGTGCCAATTTATAATTGGCAGATGATTCAAGGGGTCTAAGCATCATTGTATTAAAGAGATGGGAACAGTCCTTTTGGCCCATCAAGCTTTCCAGGACTTCCTTTCCGTAGAATTTCTAATCAAGGTAACAAACAATATAGCAGTTTTATAGTGTATCAGTAAGCAAGGAGGCAGGTGATCCAGCTATTTATGTGAGAATGGACTATGGTGAGCAAACATTTTCCAGTTGCAGTCTGTATCCATGGACACTGCAGCCCACAAATGAACAATGTCTGTCTGCTTGGGATGACATGCTTGACAAGCCACGCTGCTTCACAAGGGATGGCTTGCACCTGTCACCCCTGGGCTTCCGGATATTGGCCAAGGCTCTTGCCACCCCCATAGTGCCTTTTTTAGGCAAGGCTCAAATGACAAACCTACCTCCCTAGAAAACACAAGTGGAAAAAAACTAAGGGTAATGCTGCTCAATGCCAGAAGTCTAAACCTCAAGATGCACGCTCTCGAAGCCCTCCTCAGTATGGAGAACATCGATGTCTGTGCAGTGACTGAAACCTGGTTCAAGGCTCCTGAGAGCACCCCAGCACTATCAGGTTTTACCTCATATCATGCTTTCCGGCCCTAAAACTTGGACCGAACCACAAAAGAAGGGGGAGTATCCATATTTATCAAAGATACCCACACCTCCAGGTTAGTGGCAACGCACGAAGCATCGGAGACCATCCAGGTGCAACTAACCATAGGCAAAACTCCCCTACAGTTTGTATCATGCTACAGACCACCCTCTCAAACTCTGAACCCCACACAGCCTTCCTGAAGACACTGGAGAGTATGAATGTCTCTCCAAATACCATCGTATTGGGAGACTTCAACTACCCAAACATAGACTGGGAACATTACTCAAGCCCCAACACCCTAGCCCAAAGGTTCCTAGAATTCATAAACTCAAATGCGATGGAACAACTAGTCACCATTCCCACAAGAGGAGATAATATACTAGACCTGATCATCACAAACATGGGGACAAAATGCTCCACACCGGAAGTATATCCCTCATTGGTGAGATCAGACCATAAATTAATCTCACTGGAAATCCACATCCCACCCCCACCCCCTGCACAAAAGACCACAGTGAAGAACTTTTCAAAAGCCAACTGCACACTTCTTAAGACTGAAGTGGTATCCTTCAAGGCACCTGGGCCAGTGGAAACCACAACCCACACTGCTGACTCCTTTACAAATGCCTTCTACGGGCACCTTCAAGAATGCATGGATCATGCAATCCCAAATAAAACCAAGACCCATCCCCCCAAAGGCAGGCGCCTGGTCTGGTGGACCCCAGCCATAAACAAACTTTACAACAGGAGGAGGAAGCTACTACATGACAAAGCAAAATCCCTAAAAGGGAAGGCATCTCTGATCAGTAATAGAAAAAAACTCCGATCACTTATAAAATCATCCAAGGCCAACTTTGAGAGAAAAATCGCAAAAGACACAAAAGACAATCACAAGGCCTTCTTTAGCTATGTTAGAAACCTGGGTGGAAACTCCCAGATATGCTCAGAGTTAGTCCAAAATGACACAAAATACACTGAAGCCACAGACATTGCTAACATTCTGGCAGACAGGTTCAGTGCAAATTTCTCCTCCCCCTCCCCCCCAAAAGGAGAAATATCTATCCCAGCAGAGTGTAGCCTCCATAACATCTCAGATGCCCAGGTGAGAGCCGCCCTCTCTAAAGCTAAAAACACAGCATCTATGGGACCGGATGGTGTCCCGGGCTGTGTGCTACATGAACTCCAAGAGGAATTAAATCCACACATAAGGCTGCTGTTTAATCTTAGCCTTACTACAGGATACGTACCCAAAGAGTGGTGTACGGCAACAGTGGTCTCACTCCACAAAGGCGGTGCTTCTACGGACCCTGGAAATTACTGCTCCATAAGCTTGACGAGCCTGGTCTGCAAAGCTATGGAGAGGATCATTATGGAACTCATAAACAAAGACATTGGGGACCTACAGACATTGGATCCTACCCAATTTGGCTTTGTCAAGGGCAGATCCTGCCTTTTGAACCTGGTCGACTTTTTTGAAACAGTCACTAAGGCCATTGATGAGGGTAAGGCAGTTCACACAGCCTACCTTGACCTTGCAAAAGCCTTCGACACAATATCCCACTCGGGCATCATAGACAAACTCACCAGCTTAAATGTAAACCAATATGTCACAAGATGGGTTGCAAACTGGCTCAAGGACAGAACCCACAGGGTCAGAGTTGCTGGAGCCATGTCAGACTCTAAGCCGGTCACATGCAGTGTCCCACAGGGCTCAGTCCTGGGACCCCTCTTGTTCGGCATTTATTTTTCCGAGGTGCAGGCAAACATAGGAGGATTGTGGCTGACAAAGTTCGCAGATGACTGCAAACTGGGCGCCATAATCGATACTCCAGCGGACACAAGCATCCTTCAGAGAGGCCTCATAGAAACGGATAATTGGTGCCAGAGCCATGGCCGTAAGCTGAACGCCAAAAAATGTATAGTCATACCGTTTGGGAAAAACAAGGTACCCACAAATTACCACATAGGTGGTAATCCATTAAGTACGGAAGAGGTAATCAGGGACCTAGGGACCCAAGTTGACAGTAACCTCTCATTTGACACTCACATTGCCAAAGTGCTTAAGAAGACCTTCTATATTGCCCACCTTATCATGAAGGGATTCACATCTAGATCAAGAGAGGTCATTGTGACCCTGTACTCTTCTCTTATCAGGCCAATGATTGAGTACAATGCCCCATTTGGGATGTATCTTACCCGACACCTGCAGCAGTTGGAAAGACCCCAAAAGTTCCTCACCAAGAGGATAAAGGGTCTCAAACATATGTCATATGCTGCCCGGCTGAAGAAACTCCGGCTCTATTCAGTCGCATACCGCCTACTCAGAGGTGATCTGTGCCTGACGTACAAGGCCATGTCCAATCCGGAATTAATGGACATGCTCCACCTCAGAAAATCCAAATCCATCAGAGCCACGAGAGCAAGAGACTTGAACCTCAACACAGAGATAAATAGGACGTGCTGGAGGGACAGATTCATAACCCAGAGGCTCCCTACACTCTGGAACAGAATCCCAGTCCATGTTAGGCAGAGCCCCTCACTAACTCTATTCAAGAGAAATCTTGACGAGTGGATGGGAGATCGTAGGTTTACCCCGGGGATCATCTCTGTGTCACTACTAGACAGAGGCACAGTAAACTAAACCCTAAATGGGCGTAGTATTCTCATCCTAAGGGGTGGTGAAAGCCACACACACTCTGGCTAGGCTTATAAATGCCCTAGGGCAGATAGCCTAGTACGAACCTATTTGAACTTCTTTGTGTTTTCCTCCATTTTCTCTGATGATTAAATTCATGCAGAAAACTTTTTATCGGCAGAATCCTTCTCATAGTTCTTCATCACCAAATCTCCTTCAGGGGTTACCCTGAATTATGAGTCATGGAACATTAAATCATCTTAAATCCAGTACACAAGTCCAAACATGTTTTATTGATTGGTGACTCTATAGTCAGCCACACTGATTCTCCACTCAAAAAGTTGGGTAACGACAGGGTGATGATGTGTTATCTTCATGCTCCAGGTTTTCCATATGGGAGGGGTGAACAACTTGGGTCACCATATCCAGAAGGATTTGAAAGAGGGACTCTTCATGCATGTCATACATGCAGGTATCTCTGGCTAAATACACAAAAAAAAAAAAAGAAAAAAAAAAGATAATTGGATTCAAGAATTGTTTAAATAATTGATGTCTTTCTATTGAGTATATATGTTAGCATGTGTTAGCATGGGACGAGATGATCAATATTTTTACTTGCTTTGCATAGGATGAACTACATCTCTCATTCCAAGGCTTCTGCATACTGAATAAATTCTTTGCTGTTCTATAGTATTTTTTGGGCAGAGTCCAACCAGTAGACATAACATAACTATTATATCAAATTCAAAACAGGATCACATTAAGATACATTTGCTCTATGCCAGATGAATGAACTGCTTGGCATTGAGTCTCTCCTCTATTCGGAATGCATGCATATTATGTGTAATTATTAAAACTTGATTTAAGCATAAGAAAGCATTCCCTCTATAACTGGGTTTTGCACCTACCATAGTTTCAGACCCAATATTAACTGTAGTTGCATTTACATATTTGTTATGAACCCTATCACCTCCACCAAATTCCCAGAGATCCACAGACTGAACTCATTGCTCTTCAAATAACACTAATCAGGACTGCTTGTCATCGTATACCCTCTTACAAGAAGCATACTCAATTAACTATTAATAAACATAAGCTTACATTGGGGGACTTTACCTACCTCTCAGTAAACAGAAGCACCTATGCTTCCAATGTAGGATATGCCCAAAAGTTCTTAAGTTTAATAAAGAAAACATCCCTGGACCAGATTGATAACAAGCCCACTAGAGGACATAAGATTCTTGGCCTGGTCCTTACAGTTATAGCTTCTTCAGACACTATTCCCCTGGTATCTCTTCCCTGGTTAAATCAGATCATAAACTAATCACCATTACCTTCAAAATCCCTAAATCCACTGAAACCCATAATCTGAAGTGGTTAACTTCATTTGGTCTGCAACCTGTGGGATTTGGATCCGATCTCGGATCCGAGCCGGCAACTTTTACAAAGCTTAGATCCGAGCTCCTAGCTCCTCCCCTTACCCATAATCCCCTGCCAACCCTGACTGACCTCAGATCTAGTTTGCTGTGCTTCTGATCAGCAGCTGGATTTTGAGCTCCTAGTTTGCAGGGTTTTTTGACTAACTTGTGAGAAATTTAAAACTTTTTTTTTCTATCTCCTTTAGTGTACGAGTGTGTTGTGGTTAGGTTTCCCTTTGTTTAAACTCTTATAGCTAGATTTTTTTAGTCAAATATTGGTTAAATTTACCCTCGCTCCCCTTTGCTGGTACGTAGTTGGTGTGTTGTGTGTTTGGGGCCTAGCAAGTGTGTTTTCCTTAAAATGTCTGAGGCCCCAAAACCAATTTTCTCCAAGTACTCCGAGTGTGGCTATAAGCTCTCCCCAGCGGATGGCCACACTTGGTGTGTTCTGTGCCTTGGGGTTGAACACCTTTCCTCTGGATGTTCTATCTGTGCGGCGTTCAACCCCAGGGCACTGAAGGACCGGCGGTCGAAGCTGATCCTGGCGGGACTCTTGCCCCCGGATTCGGCTTCGGCCTCCGGTGCTTCTGTGGCCTCCTCCCAGGCTTCGGTGGCGGCCACTCCTGCCTCTCTCCCCCCGGCCGGGACTCAATCTCCCGCTTCGGCGCCAGAGGCGAGGGAGGCTAGGAAAGAAAAACGGAGGGAAAAGCACCACAAGCGGCGGGCCGAGGCCTCCACTTCGACCCCGCCGGCTAAGCGAGCTTTTCCCTCCAGGTCCTCCAGGTCTAGGTCTCCTCCTTCTCGGCTCCGGTCTCCATGCTTCTCACCGGAACCCGAGGAGGAGGAAGCCCGATCTCCATCGAGGTTATTGAGGCGGCACTCCCGGCCAGCCTCGGTGGCCTTGTCGAGATCAACGCGTAGCCTGTCTGAAGCTAATTTGGACCGGGAGATGCGAAGGTTCATCCAGGCCCAAATGCAGATGGGAGTGCTCCTGCCTCCCCCCCCCCTCCGGGGGGAGCTCAATGCCTTTTTTTGCCCCGATAGCTCCTTCTACGACCCGCCTCTCGGGTTCGGAGCGCTCGGAGCCGGGCAGCGTTGGAGCCGGGGGTGGGTCGGTGCTGACAGTATCTGGTACTTCGGCTCAGACTCTTCCTTCAAGCTTACCGGATCCATCCTTGTCGGATCCGAGCTCTCAGAGGGGTTTAGTGTGCCTTCGGCTCCCTCCAGGTCAGAGCACACTGGCCCTTCGGATCCGATGGTCTCGACGCCAGCTCCGATCCATCCATCGGATCCGAGCGAGGGTCGGCTCTTGGATCCCAGAGAGAGTGGCTCTCCCTCGGCCTTCGATGTGGTGGAGAGGGCTCTGTTGAATGCATCCAGGCCCCCACTCCCTGCTACGGCTCCATCCCGCACTCCCTCTCGTTTGGGTCAGGCTTCCATCGCCCGGCCACAGGGACAGCCTGCTTTGACGTCTCATGTCGTTCCATTGGAACAAGATGTTGCTGGTGAGTCGTCCTCAGACAGTCCCCCCAAGGATGTTCCTCACAAACGGAAGTGTAAGAGAAGGCACGTGGACTCCCCCGAGTCCTTGACAGAAGACACGGATTTGGATGAGGGGGAAGGCTCCCCAAGGTCACCCCCTGAGGATGTCTCCTTCAGAGACATCATGGAAATGCTTAGGATAAGGGGGGGGTGGTCTGCCCCCAAGGCTTCCTCGGATAAATCCGTGTTCCTCGAGGCGTTCGAAGCAGGCCCATCTACCTCTTGGGTGTTCCCTCCAACCGAGCCCTTAGTGGACCTTATTACCACTAGGGCGTGGAAGGAGCCAGGCACTGTGGAGCCAGTCACCAAACGTCCCAATAAGATCCTGAGCCAAACCGACAAGTCCCATTGGAGCAAGGGACCCCCGTAGATGCCATGTTGGTGGCAGCAGCCACCAAGAGGGAGTTAGCCCAAGAGAGTCCCTCGGTCCATCCCCCGAGCAAGGAGTCTCGCTCGATGGACCATCTCGGGAAGTGGGTCTTTAGTTCAGCGACCCTCTCGGTAAGGTCCCTGAACCACATGGCACACATGATTGGGCTGCAGCGGGACCTTATTAAAGAGTATGCTGCATCTCCCCCGGAGTCCATGTCAGGAAAGGACAAACAGTTGTACTCCACCCACATGGCCACTCTTAGGTCTATATCCAACATCTCTATGCGGCTTTTATCCCATGCTTCGGAGGGAGCCGCTAGAGGCGCCAGGCCTGGCTCCGACATTGTGACCTTCAAGGCGTACTCTGCGAATGCCCCTTTCGATGGTTCTGCCCTTTTTGGCAAGACAGTTCGCGAGACTTTGGTCCAGAGCGAAAAGGACGGGAAGACGTTGTCTGCCATCGGATTCCACTTTTCTGCTCCCCAGAGGTCCTCCTCCAAGAACCAAAAGGGTCAGAAGATGTGGTTCCGAAAGTCGCAACAATCCCAGTCCGCTCCGGACTCCCAGTCCTTCCGCGGCAGAGGAGGACAGGGTGGACGCCGCCCTAGAGGCAGAGGGGGCCCAAAGAATTTTGGGTCCAGCGAAGCCTTCTCGGATTGACCCACACAGCAACCCTGAAGGCTGGCCCGACTGCTCCACTCTGGTGGCAGTCGGGGGGCGTTTCTCGAAGCATCTAGCAGCTTGGGAGTCCATTACAACAGACCGCTGGGTGCTTTGTATAATATCCAGAGGATACAAAATTCCCTTTTCCTACATCCCAGACACCCCCGGGCACCTCCCCGATGTTCCACCCAATCAGAGGGAGGCAGCAGCTGTGGAAATCCAGCTGCTTTTAGGAAAAGGGACCATCCAGCACGTCCCCCCAGGCCAGTCTGGATTGGGTTACTACTCCAGGTTCTTTTTAGTGCCAAAAAAGACGGGGGACCTAAGGCCCATCCTCTATCTTTCACTACTAAATCTGTCAGTAACCAAAGAAAAGTTCCGGATGGTCACTCTTCAATCTATTCTCCCCCTCTTGCGGGAGAACAACTGGATGTGCTCAATAGACCTCAAGGATGCGTACTACCACATATTGATGGACAAACGATCCAGGAGGTTTCTCCGCTTCCGGCTGGGAGCCAGTCATTACCAATTCAGGATCCTCCCCTTCGGTCTCACCTCAGCCCCCAGGGTGTTCACCAAGGTATTAGCAGTGATAGCGGCCCACCTGAGACTCCAGGGAATGCAGGTTTTCCCGTACCTGGATGACTGGCTCCTCACCGCCCCGACAAGGCATCTACTTTGCTTAGCCAGGGACTACTTCCTCAACCTTGCTCCACAACTAGGGATCACTATAAACTCGGACAAGTCCTCTCTTACCTCGACTCAGGTGATAGATTTTATTGGGGCCAGACTGGACACCAACAGGCAGCTAGTCTTCCTAACTCCCAACCGGTTATTCACACTGAGGGCACATGTGCGGGCCATCTTCCAATCTTCGAAACCTCCGGCGGGATTGGTCCTGAGGGCCCTAGGCTCCATGGCAGCCGCAATCAATGTTCTTCCCATGGCGCGTCTGAACATAAGGATATTACAGTGGACTCTACAAGTGCAATGGTCCCTTCATCAGTACCCATTGAATCGCCCAGTTTCCCTCAGCAGGGCCTGCAAGAGGGCTCTCGTTTGGTGGCTTCAATTGCCGGACCTCCAGGCGGGATGCCTCTTTGCCACGGCCCCTCTTTGCCATGGCCCCCCCTCTCGCCACTGTGACCATGGACGCCTCTCGTCTTGGGGGGGGGCATTATTCGGACAGGATGGTCCAAGGCACGTGGAACGATTCAGAGACTTTATTGCACATAAATGTTCGAGATGAGGGCAGTGCTGTTGTCGTTGCAAGAACTTCAGAGCCTTCTACCTGCAGGAACAATTTCGATCCAGTCGGACAACATGTCTGTGGTATGGTATATCAACAAGCAAGGGGAACCAGGTCTTACCCACTCTGTCGAGAAGCCATGAGAGTGTGGGAATGGGCGATCTCCACCAACCGCTTTCTCATTGCAACGCACATTCCGGGACAGACCAACATCCTGGTGGACAGACTGAGTCACACCATCCTGTCTCCTTACGAGTGGTCCCTCAATCCCCAAGTAGCAAGTCAAATTTTTGCCGTCTGGGGGCAGCCCTGTTGCAATCTCTTCACGTCACTCTCAAACACGAAATGCAACAATTACTTTGCTCTCATTCCCCCTGCCGGGGAAGCCCCGAGGGATGCTTTGGTGCATGCTTGGCCACTCGGTCTTCTCTATGCCTACCCTCCTCTTCCCCTGATGCTGAAATTCATTCAGAAAGCCAGTCGGTTGGGGAGCAAGATGATCCTCATTGCCCCATTCTGGCCTCGCCAAGCTTGGTTCCCTTACCTCTGGTCTCATCGAGTGAATCCGCCCTGGATTCTGGATCCCCTCACGGATCTGATTTCCCACCCCCTGGGGCTCCCAGTCACCAACCTGGTCAACCTCAAGCTTACGGCTTGGCTGCTCTAGTTCCCCTCGTAGCTAGGACTCCCAGTATCTCATCTCCGGTTAAAACTATCCTAGTAGCAGTGCACAAGCCCTCTACTAGGAAGGTCTACGGTAGTAAATGGAAGTGTTTTTCTATCTGGGCAGAACGCCATAATTTGGATCCCTTTACAGCCCCCTTGCCTGCGGTGCTGGATTTTCTTTCAGGACTTTTTAATGAGGGAGCTAGCTGCTCTACGGTGAAGGTGCAATTAGCAGCTATCTCTCATTATCACGTAGGTAGTGAAATGGGCCCTTTGATTACTACAAAATTGTGCAAAACATTCCTAAAGGGCACTTTTCTACTTAGACCTCCAGTAAAGGAACCAGTTCCTCCATGGGATTTGACCTTGGTATTACAAGCCTTGAAGGCTCCGCCCTTCGAACCTGCGGCATCTGTAGACCTCAAATACTTGTCTTGGAAAACAGCCTTCCTAGTGGCTGTTACTTCAGCTAGGAGGGTATCTGAATTGCAAGCTCTTTCTGTAAACCCCCCATACTTAGCCTTTCACAGGGATAGGGTTTACCTTAGGACCAATCCCTCATTCCTTCCAAAGGTAGTTTCTGAGACGAATATTAACCAATCTATCAATTTGCCGGTCTTCTTTCCTAACTACCAAAACAAAGGAGAGTACAAACTGCATTCTTTGGACGTGCATTGACAACTTAGGTTTTACATTCATAGGACATCTGGTCATAGGCAATCTGACCAGTTGTTCATCTCCTTTGCCAAATTTAATCTAGGTAAACCAGTTTCGAAAGTTACCTTATCGAAATGGATTTCACAATGTATCATCACGTCTTATCAAAATTCCGGCAGGCCCGCACCTCAGGGAGTGCGTGCCCACTCAACTCGGTCCATGGCTACATCTGCTGCCTTCAAACCAGAATTTCCATGGATGATATCTGTTCAGCAGCCACTTGGGCTTCATCTCATACCTTTATCAATCATTATAAGCTGGACATTATCTCCAGAGGGAGAACTTATTTTGGCTCCGCAGTGCTCCGGAATATCCTTCCATATAGGCCGCCCAAGGTTTAGGTAGCTGGGGACTCTGTCCCACAGGTTGCAGACCAAATGAAGTTAACCACTTCAAATTAAGAAGTTATGTAGTCACCATAACGTTCCATCTGAGTGGGTAGACTTCATTTGTCTGCAACCGTTCCCCCCCTCCATCCCCCTGACCTTCATAGGTGTCTTATGTTCTATAGTGGTGTACCTCTCTGAGAAGGTAGTTATTTACCTGCCATTGTGGTTGTGGGCAAACTTGATCAGAGGTCAGTCAGGGTTGGCAGGGGATTATGGGTAAGGGGAGGAGCTAGGAGCTCAGATCTAAGCTTTGTAAACGTTGCCGGCTCGGATCCGAATCCCACAGGTTGCAAACAAATGAAGTCTACCCACTCAGATGGAAGGTTATGGTGAGTACATAACTTCTTATTTTCAAATTCAGTGATTTCAAATGTAATTACTGCATGAAATTCTATGAGGAAAGTTTCAACTTTCAGAATAACATTGCCACAGCAGGTAGCTTCATAAAGGACTTCTATGCTTACTTCAGTAAATTCATAGAAATATCCTAACTAGATCTAAATATAGGAACTTTAAAAACAAACCACCCTGATGGTCTACCAACATAAATAAACACTACCATTAAAAAAGTAAATAAAATAAAAAAAAACTCAAAAGTATCTGGCCATTGAAAACCTTCATATCAAGGATATCAGAACTGTGACTAAAAACTTGAAAAATATTATTTCTAAAGCAGTTCATGAACTCAGGTTAGCATTACGAATCCTTCTTTAACTGTTAGGAAGCCAAGAAATAAAACAATGTGATGCTTTGATCTTATTCAAAATGGCAGCAACTGTTCTGACCCAGTAGATATTTATTTATTTATTTTACATTGTTAACCAGGATTGTCAAAGCCCTTTTTCATCAGAGCCCCAGGGAGAAAAGCTCCAAAACATAGTTACAAAAAATATGACCATTACAAACACAGTTAACATTATAATCATTCATAATAAAACTTGTAGAGCAGTTATACATATGCAGTTACAATTATCTATAAAAATGTTATGAAGAATACTGCAGCAGAAGGAAAGGAGATAGTGTTAGGTAAAAAATGATGAAAGTACACTAATTTAAGTTGTAAATGTTTTGGTATAGAGAAGAAATGATGGTAAGAAAGAGGAAGTTGGGTTTGTTATTTAGTGAAGGTATATTCAAGGAGGCTAAGAAGAGATACAAATCCAGTGACTTTTTAAGTGCTCTTTAGTGGCCAATTTGAATACTTTAGGGTGTGAAAATGATATAACGTATTGCGGGAGTTTGTTCCAAGCAATGGATGGCAGTTGTATGTAATGGCTCCTATTTTGGACTTGGGCTTATAGATTTGTAAAAGGTCTTGGGTGGAGCTCCTGAGTGTTCTGGATGGGACATAGTGGGAGATTATGGTGCCTAGTGCTGGACAGTAGGATGGTGAATAAATAATGGAGTATTTAATTTGGAGCTGAGAGAGGAGTAGGAGGTGTGGTAGTTTGAGGCAGTTTAGATGTTTGAGGGAGAGACAGTGGTGAGTTCTGTAGGTTTGTTGTGCAGCAAATTTGGCTATTTTGTGATAGGTTGATTCGAGTTTGCTAAGTAAGGTGGAGTTAAAATTTGAGGGTATTTGGGAGCAGTATGTTAGGCATGGCAAAAGATAAGCATGGGTGATTGTGGTTCTAGATTCAGGGGTTAGGAATTTTTTATTTCTGTAGAGAAGTTGTAGTTTTTGATGGGTTTTCCTGATACAGTTTATATGGAGGTCGAATTTTAGCCGATCAATGGTTACACCAAGGAGTTTAGTACTAGAGTCAGCAACTTTGAGAGTGTGATTTAGTGATTTTATATTTAACGTAGATATGATATGAGTAACAGTTTTGGGGAGAAAGAGCAAGAGTTTGTTTTTTTTTGGGGATTAAGGATGAGCTGATTATTGGTGATACAGGTTTCAACAGAGTTGAAAGAAGACTGTGTAGCTGTTAGAAGTTCAGAGGATGAGTTAGCAATGGTAATAACTGTGGGGTCGTCTGCATATTGGATTAATACGGATTGTGGACAAGAGGAGTAGAGTGAGTTGGTGAAGATATTGAAAAGTAGTGGTCCAAGGATGGATCTTTTGGGAACACCCATTTTCATTGGAAGGGGAGATGATAGTAAGGAGTGCCATCTTACTGATTGCTGTCGGTCATTGAGATAGCTGGAGAATCAAGCTATTGTTGTGGTAGAGAATTTGAGATCAGAGAGTTTATTCAGTAGCAGAGGATGTAAGACAGAGTCAAAGGCTTTTCAGATGTCAAGGAATAAGCATGAGATAAGTTTATGATTATCTCTAGCTATAGAAATGGTGTTGAGAAAGGAAAGTAGAGCTGTAGTGGTACTATGTTTGGTTCGGAAACTATGCTGAGTGGGAGTGAGGAGTGTGCCCTGCATAAGATTATTGCATTACTTATGTATGTATACATTTTTCTAAGACTTTAGACAGAGGGGAGATGATAGCTATTGGTCTAAAGTTTGAAAGTTCTGTGGAATTGCCACCTTTGTGAATAGGTAATGTGTAGAATTGTTTCCAGAGAGCAGATACTTTAGCTTCAGAGATGGAAAGGTTTATTAAAATAGATACTGGCAAAGCAATAGAAGGAGCAGCCTATCTGAAGAAAGTAAGATGGGATACTGTCAACAGAAACAACATGGTTTTAGTTTGGAAAGAAGGGTTTTGATGTAAGCAGTAGGGACTGCTTTGAGGAAAAAAGAGTTTGCAGAGTTGGCTGTGGGTGGAGGTTCCAAGCAATTTGGAACATTGCTACTGGAGTATTTTAGGCTAGGAATGAAAAGTTTGACTATTGACTGAATGAAATAGGTGTTGAAGGAGTTAGCAGTCTCTTTGGGAGATTTGTCAGGAGATGGATTAGGTGAAGTAGGATTATCAGGATGAAGTATTATGTTTATGGCATTCCAGAATTTTTTGGGATCTGATTTTTTAGGGCAGCTGGAGGGTTATAGTAGAAGTCTTTTTTTATCTTTATCAATAATTTTTTGTCTTATTTCTCAGTTCTTTATACCTTTGCAGATCTGCTGGTAGTTTAGTTTGGGTCCAAGTTTTCCAGGCTCGGTCTCTGGCTGTCATGAGAGTGTGAGTATTCTTAGATAGCCAAGGGGATATAGTAGCTTTTAGCCTTACTTTCTGTAATGGGGCTAGTGAGTTTAAGATATTTAGGAAGGTTGAGTTAAAAGCTTGAACTGCTTCAAGTGGAAGCTGGGTGAGGAAGTTCCAGTTTATTCCGAGTAAGAGATTATTAAAAGTTTCTGGGTTGAATTTGGATAATTTATGACAGGTTATGTATCTATGTGGCTTAGATAAGTGGGGGGTATGTCTAAGTACCTTTATTGGAGAGTGTCCACTCAGGGTTATTTGCCATATTGCCAGCATACTAACAAAGAAATTCAGTGTAATTTTTACCATAGAGACTGCTATCCAAAGTCCACTTATCCCTGAATCTCTTGAATTCACCCATCTTCACTAAAGAACATGTACTGAAGTTTTTTTCCAAGATCAAAACCACCTCTCTCTTTCATGGGACCTGATAATACACCTGGCTGTTTAATAAACAACACTAAAGAAGTCCTGGCAGAGCACTCCTTAACCTGTTTATCCTAAGTTTAGCTACAGGCTGTGTTCCTGAGATGTGACAAACAGGACTAGTGATGCCATTGGCCCAGCAATTGGCCTTGGAAATTATAGGTCTGCCAGCCTGATTAGTGTCATTTACAAAGCTATGGAACATACTATAACTGACATGATAACCTATAATGTGAAAAAATGTACACTAGATCTGCTGCAGCTTGACTCTGAAAAATGTTCAGATTTCTGCAGACTGAGAGTCATTGTCAAGTGCCTCTCTCATGCCCGAACCGTTCAGCAAGAATTCACACTTTTAAAGACCCGGTGTACTAAAAATAGCTCAAATTAAATGGAAAAAAAAGATCAAAAGTGTCTTATATGAAAGACAACCCCTCCCCAGCATATAACATAGACAATACCTCAGTTCAAAATGAGTATGTTGATAATTCCCTCTCCTTTCATCATTGTGTAACAGCAATCAGAAAGTCTTTCTACTTAGCGCATCAAATTCCCAAGAGAATATGATCCGATATAAAAAGGTCATTGCCCCCTTACATTCAACACTGATTAGGCCATTTATTGAGTACAGTGTCGCACTTGGGATGTATCTCACTAGACTATCAAACAACTAGAAACACCTGCCCCAAAGCTTGTTTCTCAGTAATCACTGGCTTTAAAAATCTTTATCTGCTCAAAAAGACTGAAAGCACTGTTGTTTACTGAGTATCTTACAGACTCCTGACAGAAGATCTATGCCTTGCATTCTGAGTCTTTAGAAACCCAGTGGTCCTTGATGTCCTGTATCTCCACAAATCAAATAGAGTCCCTAATACCAGGCAATGTATGTAAATGAAACAAGCAAATGAATAAATTATGGTTGAAAGATAGGTTCATCATGACGAGCCTCCCCACCATTGGAACAGACTACCCATAGAAATTAAGAAGTGTGATACACTATATTCAAACAGGACCAAAGGATTTGATTCATATTAACAAATTCATTATGTGCTTGATGAACATAACCCTCTTCAAGAAATAAGGTATAGTCTAAAGGTCACAAGACTCAGTTGTTTAGAATATTCTGCTATCCCATGAAAGACAGCCTGAGCAAAAATCATGACTAAGGAAATAAATTCAGTTTATACTCTTCAAGTTTGCTTTCCCTGTATCCTTCCAATGCATTCTAACTAATAACCGTAGAAGAAATAATGAAATTAAGCTTGGAGGTCTAAAGCCATATACTCTGAGGTGCATTTTCCAATCTTTTTATCCAGTGATGGTCTGAACCAAAAAATGTCAAGAAGAAAATTCAGTCTTATTGTTTTCTTTCTCAAGTATGAAATAAGTTTTGTCTGACAAATAAGTAGGGTCAGAATAAAGTGAGAATACAGATGCTTTTGAGGATACATGAATAACATCTGGGTATAATGCCTGCCTCTCTACTCCCCCCAAAAAAGTAACCTTCTTTTTAGATTGGGATGAAGTAACAAATGGTCACAGTCATAGTTCAAGTGGTTGTGTCAAACAGGTCTGTGTTTAACTGTCGAATAATATTTACATCGAACAGCTAAACATCAGACCCAAACCATCGAATGTTCATTCAGTGAACTTACATTTCAGTGAACAGGAAAGCAGCTAATTGGCCAACACTTCTCTGTCTGTCCTTTTCCTCACTGTAGTGTGGTCTTGGAGTTGGTATATATAGTTAGGGAGTTGGGGGGTGAAGCCCCCCCACTGGGAGGGTGTGAGGTAAAGCCCCCCACCTGGGTAGGTTTAAATGCTGCAGTTTTGGGATGAGAAAGTATTGGTTAACTATTTACTTTCTCTGGTGAAAAAATGAACATTCACTGAATGAATATTCGATGGTTCATTCGATGTAAATGTTATTCAGCGGTTAATCATAGACCCATGTCAAACATGTATAGCATGCCTAATCACCTGTACCCCTAAAAACAGCCACCTTCTGTGTACCATTCTGATGTAAGATAGGGATGAAACTAAAAGAACAAACAGAATGCAGAATCAAATTTTACTTTGTTGTTGTTAGACATGTATAATTGCCTCTTTACATCTTCGTCCAAAAAATAACCAGTTTGTGTGTGTGTGTGTGTATATATATATATATATATATATATATATATATATATGTGTGTGTGTGTGTATGGGTTCTCTAAACATGATCGAAATTTCAGAAAGCCGAGATCATATGATCGACTTTTGAAATTTCGATCATGCAGAACGGGCATCTCCGTATAGTGCAGAATAGGTTCATAAGTGTGTACTAGGCTAACAGCCCTGGAGCCTATATAAGCCTAGCCCAAGAAGATTTCCTGGCATCATGCCACCCAAAGTTAGTTCCCAATGCTGTCAAGCAAGGCCACTGAAGTGACCCGTGGGGTGAACTTCCTATTGCCCATCCACTCATCAAGATTTCTCTTAGAGGGCCAATGAAGTGCTCTGCTTGATGTGAATGGGAAGTTTGTTCCAGAGTATGGGAAGTCCCTGGGTTAGGAACCTGTCCCTCCAGCATGTTCTGTTTATTGTAGTAATGAGGTTTAGGTCCCTGGAGCATGTGGCATGGAGGTACTGGGATTTCGTTAGGTGTAGCATATCTAGCAGCTCTGGGTCAAACATGGCCTTGTAGGTCAAGCACAGATCACCTCTAAGTAGGTGATAAGAGACCGAGTATAGCTGGAGTTTTTTGAGTCTGTCCATATAGGGCATGTGTCTAAGGCCTAAGATCCTCTTAATGAGGTATTTTTGTGGCCTTTCCAGTTGTAGGTGTCTAGTGAGATACATACCAAATGGGGTGTTGTATTCTATAATAGGTCTAATGAGGGACGAGTAGAGAAGGGATTATGACCTCTCTCTTCCTGTATGAGAAACCTTTTGTAATGAGATGTGCCACATAGGACTTTATGACTACAGTGGCAATGTGGTTATCAAAGGAGAGGTTGCTGTCAACCTGTGTCCCCAGGTCTCTTACCACACCTTCGGTGTTTAGTGGACTATCACCTCTGTGGCAGTTCATGGGCACTAAATTTTTCCCAAAGGGAATGACAATGCACTTTTTGGCATTGAGGTTAAGGCGATGGTTCTGGCACCAGTCATTGGTTTCAGTGAGGCCTTTTTGTAGAATGTCTACATTAGTTTGAGAATCAATAATTGCTTCCAGTTTCCAATCATCTGCGAACTTGGTCAGCCAGAGTCCCTTTGTATTGGCTTGAACTTCAGAGAAGTAGATACCAAACAGGAGAGGACCTAGGGTCAATCCCTGTGGGACACCACTTCTAACTGGTCGGTAGTCAGATTTGGAGTCCACTACTTTCACAGTGTAGGTTCTATCAGTGAGCTAGTTGGCAACTCATCTTATGACATAGGGGTTTATGTCTAGTTAGTGAGTCTATCTAAGATTTCTGAGTGAGTGACAATGTCGAAGGCCTTGGCAAGATCTAGGTAGGCTGTGTGAACTACCTTGCCCTCATCCACAGCTCTGGTGACAGACTCGAAGTCTGTCAGGTTGAGCAGGCATGATCTACCTTTCACAAACCCAAACTGTGTGGGGTCCAGAGTTTGAAGAGTTCCTATGTCCTTATTTATAAGGTCTATGATGATGAGCTCTATAGCCTTACATATCAGACTCATCAGCCTAATGGGATGATATTTCCTATGGTCTGTAGTCACTCCCCATTTGTGGAGTGGAATGACCATGACCATAGCAGTGCGCCATTCGGTAGGAACAAAGCCTGAAATGAGGCTGTGATTGAACAGTGTACTCGGGTGTGGTGCCAGTTCACATTGTAATTCATGTAGAACACTGCCAGGGATATTATCAAGTCACATGGAAGCTGTATTCTTGGCTTTAGACAGTGCGGTTTTTACCTGTGTAGCCGTGATAATAGTGACTTGACATTCCTCAGTTATTGTGATAGGTCCTTTAGGGGGTGAAGGGGGGTAAAGTTCGCACGGAACCTTTTCGGCCAATATGTTGGCAATATCAGTTGGTTCTGTATATGTATTGCCATCGTGCTATATCTCAGAGCAGATCTGAGTATTGCCATGTAGATTCTTGACATAAGTATAGAATGCCTTGTGGACTTCACCCTTTTCTGCAGCAATTTTGTTTTCATAGCTAGCTTTAGAGGATTTGATGATGGATCTCAGTTTTTTGCTGAGGCTAACAAGGGAGTTTTTCCAGTTTTGGGACTTCACCCTTTTCTGCAACAGTTTTTTCCTTCTGTTGTAGAGTTTGTTTATGGTGGGGAACCACCAGACTGGCTTCCTTTTTTTGGAGTAGAGCATCTTGGTTCTGTTTGGTATGGCCTGTTCCATGGACTTATGTATGTGCTCATACAGTGCATTGGTGTATGATTCAGCAGTCTTGCACCTATTTTCCATTTGCATGTGTGTCATGAATTTAGCCACCTCTGTTTTTAGAAGCCCACATTTGGCTTTGGAGAAGTTTTTTACAGTGGTTTCCTTTAGGGGGGTGAAGGTGGGATATGGATATCCATGGTGATTAGCTTGTGGTCAGATCTGACCAGGGAGGAGTTGATTACTGGTGTAGAGCAACGGTCGCCCATGTTAGTAATGACCAGATCAAGGATGTTGCTACCTCTAGTGGGGGTAAGAACGAGTTGGTCCAGAGCATTGGAATTAATGAATTCCGGAAAACGGTGAGAAGTGTGTTGGTACAGGAGTAATTTTTCCACTTAATGGAGGGGTAGTTAAAGTCTCTCCGTATAAGGGTATTAAGTTATACCCTAATATTTTCCAGTGTGTTTAGGAATGTGAAGTGGGAGTCTTGGGACACGTTGGGGGATCTGTAGCAGGCTACAACCTGGATTGCAGTTTTACTCAGTGTTAGTTGTACCTGAAGTATCTCTGATGCGTTATGTTGGGGTACTAGTCTGGAGGTGTGCATATACTTTATGAATATGGAGACACCACAACCTTTATTGCTTTGGTCCAGGTTTAGGGACCAAAAGGTGTGGTATGAATTATAGCCTGGTAGTGCTGGGGTGCTCTCCGGAGCCTTGAACCAGGTCTCGGTCACTGCAGAGATGTTGATGTTCTCCATTTTTAGGAGTGCTTCGAGCGAGTGCATTTTGAGATTTAGACTTCTAGCTTTGAGTAGCATAATCCTCAGATTTTGTTTGCTTGTAGCTGTTATGGTGG